>NW_025999900.1:64779465-64787018 GCF_001458135.2 Marmota marmota marmota | reverse complement strand
TATATATTACCAGAGATTGAACCCAGGGGCACTTGATCACTGAGCCACATCTTTATTTAGAGACAGGGTCTCACTGAGTTGCTCAGCACCTCGGTAAATTGCTGAGGCTGGCTTTGAACTTGTGATCCTTCTGCCTTAGCCTCCTGAGCTGCTGGGATTACAGGCTTGGGCCACTGCACCCACAGGAAAGCGAAATTTTTAACAACAGAAATATTTGCATGTTTGGGAGGGTTTCACAGAAAGCTACAGTGTTCCAAAGCAGAACCCAGATTTTGGAAACCCAGGTGAGCCTTCAACTGGCTGTGGTATGCTACCTGCACCCCATTGCCCCTCTGAGTCTGTGTCTTCTCACCTAAAACTGAAGTTTGTGATAAAGCTTCAGCAAGATTGTGTCGGAATGAAATCAGTGCTTGGTATATGTCCGGTACATTGGCAGTGTGAGCACCTGCCCTTTCTCATGAAAAGTAATTGAGACCCCAACCATCCATCCATCCATTCATCCAACCAACCATCCACCCATTCATCCAACCAACCAAGCATCTATCCATCCATCTATCCATCCAACCATCCATCCATTCATTTTTTCATCCACCCATCTATCTATCCATCCATCCATCCCTCCATTCATCCATCCAATCCTTGGTCCTAGATGATGTCCCAGTCCGAGATTTCTGTTTTCTGAGTGCAGTGCTCTTACAACCCCCTACAGCTACCTCTCAAATTCAACCTTCTCCCAAAATGAGACCTTTGCATGGGACCCTCAGAAGACCCTGGGCACTGTCTTCACAGGGCTTCATGCTAAGCCTCAAAGGACCCTTTGCTCCTCCTGCCTCTTCCCTCCCCTCCGGCCCCATACACCTGCCTTCCAGGGCACAGTGGTCCTGGGGTGAGGGTGGGAGAGGAAAGCCATTGCCATTTGGCCCCTGCCCCTGGTGCGGGAACAGGGATGCGGAACCCTGGCCTCAGACACTCGCTTGGCACCAGTGTCATGGAGGACAAGTTTAGGTGAAGAAATGCACAAAACAAACTTGAGATGAGTTCAGAGTGGTTTTTTTTTTTTTAATTCTTCTTTTGTTTTTGAAGGTACCCAAGACCAAAGTTCTCTTCAAGATGTCAGGCTTTTCAAAAAATGATTAAAATGCATCAGATGATTAAACAGAGCTCCTTCAGACTTAATTTAGCAAACTGTAACATTTTAATCATTTTTATAAAGCCCTTTTTAATGAAAACTGTCTGCAAGGAGACCAAATATCAAGTCTGAAATCATGTTTTCTCTGTATTTGTTATCCCTGAAGATGTTATTTCCAGATTTTACAGAAATAATAAATTTCATTTAGAAGTTTGGGCCTCCGCAGCCGTGCCACACATCTCTGAATTTTCCAATTTGCAGTGCAAGAAGCTAATCCTGCTGTAATTTTTCATACTTGCCAACTCCTGACCACAGTTTCATACCTTCCTCGCCTCTTTGTAAAAGCAGTACTTGTAGCAACATTCAACCCAAGATGTTTATTTTACATGAGACCAAAAAATGTTGTTCTAATAAGCATAAACATATTTTCTCAGTGACAAAATGTTTTCATCCTGTTGCTCCTGATTTCACAGGTCACCGCATGTGGCTGTTTCCCACGAACAGTGTCCTCCATCCACTGGGCGCCAGCAGGAGGCCCACGAGCCAGACGTGCCCGCACAGTGTGTCGTCTGCTGTGAGTTCGTCCTGTCCTGGACACCCCCGCAGTGACACCTCATTAACAGAGGTGAGACTTCAGCCCCAGGAATTAAGGCAACCATAAAACTACCTCGAAAGTGGCTTCTCAGGTCTAAGGCCTATGGCCTCTCTTGGTGGCAGCCCGATGGCAGGGCTCCATGTGGGAAGCAGGGGCAGCTGGAGTTGGGGAGCCCCATGGGGTGGCCCAGGGTTGTGGCCCCAGCTGGCGAGCTCATGCCTGGCACACGTCCAGTCAAAATGAAGCCTGGCAGCAAAGCCGGGGTAGCAGGGGGGCCGCTCGCCCGGCTGGGCCTCTCTGGCTTCCAAAGTCAGCCTGCAGAAGTCAGCGTGTGGCCAGGTAGTCCCTCCCGGGCTCCTCCTGGACAGCATCTTGTCAACCCAGGGAGCTTCACAGACTGGAAGAGGATTGGGCGCGGACTACGGAGCCCAGGGCCTAGAAAGGATGCCTGCTCAGAGGATCCATCTGGGCCGACACCTCACCCACCAACAAGGCCTTGGGGACTGTCCTGTTCTGTCCCACATCCAGCTTTACTGGATTCTGAGGATTGACCGGAAAGGTGAGCTGCGACCAAGACCATCAAGAAGAGCTGGTGTCTGTGACGTCCACCCCCCAGTGCTGCTGGCCACGGTGGGTTTGCGCCTCCTGCCGTCACACGGCTCTCAGGCATCGCTGGTGCGATTGCTCTCCATTCACATCGAAGGCCAAATGTTCATCAAGGGCTGGAGGTAGGGTGATCCACCCTCCAGAGGGTTTTCCTGGGACATGGGAGTCTCAGAGATAAGATCAGGAAAGTCCTGGAGAAACAGAGAGGCAGGCAGAGTTGATGCACCTCCTGGAGTGAAAAGTCACTTTCTGAGGGAGGTCACGGCGAGCATGTCTCTCCTCCACCGTGTGTGCATGCCAGAACACTTCCTGTGTAACACCGTAAGTGTCCCTCCAGCTGCTTCCAAGGGTCAGGAAATGTTCTCCCCGCGGGAGTTAGGCAGACCAGCATGTTACTGCCCTGGTCCTGCTCAATCAGCGTCAGGGAACTGGTGCCCAGGGACTGGATGCCATGGGTAGCTGGCCAAGAGGCCAGCCCTCTCATCAGAGTGAAGATAGAGCTGCTCAGTGAGTGGCTGGTACGTGGGGACAATCCAGACCCCAGGTCTCAGATCCTGGGCCCAGAGCCCTTTCTCCACAGCACCATGCCCAGGCCAGGCCCCAGCAAACCTCCCCACCATCTTCTCCCTAGAAATGCTGCCGACTTCCAGTTCAGCTGAGGTCACCACAAACTCCATGCGGCTCATGTTGCGTCCAGCCGCATGCCCCCATTAGGGCAAATACCCCCAGCTGGCCCTGCCGCCAAACTGGCAATCTTCTGACCCTGTGCTGGGAAGAACAAAGGTCCAATTCAGCCTCCCGGGTGGGAAAGGGATCTCATTAAGGCCCTGGCAGCCGACATGGGGGCCCAAGTATTGTTTTTAATGGAAAACCAGAATTTACTGTTATGTGTTAGCTTCAAGGTTCTATCCAGGGGAATTAATCGGATTGCTACTGGCCTTCTGTCGTGTGGCCTCTGACTTCACATCCTCCGAGAAGTCACAGACCAGGGCCATGAAATTGGTTCATTTCTCTTTCTGTTACTTAATGAAGCCCCAGACAGCTCCCGCACGTCCGGCCTCCCCGGGGCGTCTGTGAATTACTCTCACCTGCAGTTGCCAGTCTCTGAGCGATCGCCAGCCTGCCTGCCCCTCTCCCCCCGGTGACCCTGCCTGTGCACACTGTTGGGTTCATCAGAAGACAGCTCCGGTCATCACCTGCTCTTATTCAGAGGCCTCTGGACCTTCCGGAACAGTGTTCAAATACTCCGGTCCCCTGAGCTCCAGGTTTAGCCAGCTTCATCTTTTTATTGGTGCATAACACCAGGCAGAAAGGACACGGCTGCAGGGACACATGCTGAATTTTCACCCAAGGCACGACCTCCTTCAGTTAGCCAGTCTCCAGAATGAGGAGCAGCAGCTTGCCAGGGCCACAAACCCCCTAAGGCACTCACATTCAGACTGGCACTCCTGCCCCAGGGTGCCCATGGCTCTGCGTCTACACCATTTGGAAACCTATTTTTGCATTTTTTTACAATGAAATCATACATCCAGCTGTGTACTTTTTGTGTGTGTCCAGTTCAACAAGCTTTAAAAATGTTATCTCCCACTTCTACAGGGCTGGGAAGCAGCAGGCCTTCTCAACCTGCCTTGACCTGCTGTGTGACCCTGTGTGGGTTACTTAACATCCCTGGGCCTCTGTTCGCTCTTCTGTAAAGTGAGGACCATGGCACTGCATTGCAGGATGCTGTGTGGACAGGTGATCAGGAGGTAGTGAGCTGGTCCGGAGCCCTACTAGGCCCCTGCTGCAGTTGGAATCCAACGCCCTGTCTGCATCTCACCTCAAGGGAAGAAGGCCGGTCTGAAAAGTGCTTCCCACCCTTGGAAGAAGCTCAGAAGCCCCTGGGAAAGATCCCGAAGGCCCAGCACCTCCCAGGTCCTGCGCAGACCCCTCCATATTTTGTAGAACCTGCTGGGTGTGGCCCCACTAAGTATTTCTGAAGCCCCCTCAACAAAGCAGGGGGCATCCACTTCCTTCAAACCTCCTACCAGACAAGGGTCCCGCCCAGGGTAAGGACAGGGCCACAGCATCTCCGTGTGTCCCTGATACCCCTGTGTCAGAGGTCTGGATGGCCCCATGAGGAGGGGACACTTTCCAAACCTCAGAAGTTGCCAAAGGCTTTAGAGCTCAGCTCGGCCTGGCCACGGGGGCTGCTGCCCAGGGGCGGGAGCAGGAGGAGGGTCTCTGCAGCCCACCCTCCTCATGGGACGCCCCCTCCCCCGGCCAGACACTACAAAAGCCCGTTCCTCACCCACGTCCTGGAGTGGACTAAAACATACATGACGGATAACCGGAGCGTTAGGACAAAGGGAAAATGCTGGACCCTAGGGCAGGGCAAGGCTTCCCGGCCAGTGGCAAAGCCCAGAAGTCATAAAGGAACCAAAAACCAGCGTGAAATCACAGACTTGGAGTGGTGAGCGACGTGGGCCCCAGGGAGGCCGAAGTCCAGGTAAATGACGGGCGGGAGGAAGTGTTCTCAGCACTTGTGATGGACAAAGGGGCCATGCCCTAAAAAGCAGGCCTCTTACGGACTGATTGACATCGTCCCTGAGAGGAAATGGACAAAGGCCCTGAACAGGCGATTCATGGAGGAGGAGTAAAAATAGCCGCGAGCCTCTGAAGAGCTTCTCAGCAGGGAATTCTGAAGCACAAAGTAAAAACGAGGAGATGTGCCGTTCTTTCCGCCTTTGACATGGGCCCAAATGTTCCCTTGGGCGACACGCAGGGCTAGCGGGGGTGCGCAGCGGGCGCCTGCCTGCCCAGCTGCGGCCATGTGAAGGTGCATTTGGGGACAGTGCTTTGGGGAGTGGGGAGCGCTTGATGGTGCAGATTTGCCTCCAGGCCTGCTGGCGCCCCGTGGGTGGGGAGGAGTGGTTCAGGCCCACCTTCCTCACCCTGGGGGGACATTTCTGTTGTGTGTGAGAGGGTCTAGACAGCCGCCTCTCCCTGTCCTGACACACCTGCGCGTCTCCCACATGTGCCAGGGGTGTGGGAGGCAGCTTCAAGATGGTCCCAGGACTCAGGCCAGGCTTCCGTGCCCGTGCCAGCTCTCCCCAACCGAGTGAGCTGGTCCTGGTGAGCCCCTCCAGCGAGAGGGATAGGCAGGTGTGAAGGAGGTCCCCGAAGATTGGGATCAGCCTTGAGTCTCTCTCCCTCTCTGTCCTCTTTTGCTCTTGGTGGCTCTGTGGAGATGCCCATGTGACCAGGGACCACGGCCTGCCCAGGCCACATGGAGGGCTCAGACGTGGACCTCCCACAGTTGAGCCTCCTGATGAGACCGCAGCCCCAGCAGAGCCTTCTCTGCAGCCTCCTCACCCTGCAGACCTGGCCACCAGCTGGCCACCCACATGCTGATTCCACTGTGTTGGCTGTCCCCAGCTGCGAAGTTCTGGGGTCATCTGTCACACAGAGATGGGTGGCTAGAACAGGAGGTCCCCAGAGAGAAAAAGGGACACCGACTAGCTGTGGTCTGGGCTTGTTCTGGCCTGGGAGTTACAGATGGGAACTGAGGCAGGGACAGAGGGGGATTTGCCCGAGGCCCCTGCTCCTTTGGTCAGGGGCTGGAGTCACTCCGCGGCAGGTCTCATTTTAATCCAGGGACACAGTTCACCCAGGCTCTTTGCCTGGGGAAGACATGCTGCTGGTGGGGTGCTTTCATAGGAGATAGTTAGCCCTTTGAACTCTGGCAAGGGGTGGCCCAGCGCAAAGGGACCAGTGGGGTAGCCTCCCACATCCCCACCTGTCCGCTAACCACACTCTGTCCTTTGTCCCTGACATCGTGCCACTCCTGAAGGGAGCAGGTAGGGCAGGCAGGACAGAGCCAGGGCTCAGAAGGGGAGGAAGCGACTCAGGCCCCCTCACAATCTTCAGAGTGATGAGCAGGGCCAGCTGAAGCCTCCAGAGCCAGGGGGGCTGCAGTTGCTCCTGCAGGACTCCACAAACCCTCCCTAGATCTGGAGACAGGAGCTGCCCCCAGAGAGTGGAGAGGCAGGCACATCCCCGCTCTGGCCCTCGGCCTGAGGCTGAGGGTTCTCCCTGCTCTGTCAGTCCTGTTGGGCCCCAGTTCTAGGTGTGGAGAAACTACCGCACATCACATTCCACAGAAAGGACAACTGGGGTCACCAGGCAAAGTGCAGGACCCCGGGGTAAGTTCAAATACCAGATAACGGGGGTTACCTTAGAGGGTGAGCGCCTCAGGCACGATTTGTGGTGCCCCTGTGCTGAAAACCACCTGTTGTTTGTGTGAAATCCCAGCTGAGCAAGGTGTCTTTCTTGCATTTGCTGATAGTCTGGAAATCCCGTGATGCCGGCCCCAGATTCCCTGGGGAAGATGGGACCCTTGGGCTTTGGGGCTGGGCCACACACTCCTTTTCTTGATGTGGGAATCAGGGATTTGAGAGGCAGAACTGGAGTCTGATCATGAAGCAGACCTTCCTGTCACCGCGGGTGGGCCCAGCCCTGGGCACCTCTGGAGGTGGTGGTGGTGATGAGCTCCGGGTCGCCGGCGCTGGCTGTGGCGGGGAGCCTGATGCAGGAGGAGAGGAGGTGTGAGCCTGTGGGCCACCAGGGGTTGAAAGAGGCTGTGAGGGCTCTCCCCGGAGGGATGCGGTTGGGCCCGGTCATGGGGGCTGAGGGGCAGCGGGGACAGCTGGCGACAGGAGGCCGCAGGAGCTGCCCAGTCCACGGCACCTTGCCCCGTTCCCAGGGCCGCCTCACTCTGATCCTCACTGTCCTCCGTCCTCCTTTGCCTCCGAGGCCTCTGCTGCCTCCTGCGTCCCCCGGGAGCCCCACGCTGACACTGGGCTCCCTGGCCCCTCCTGATGGGCCCCACCTGGAGACCCCCACCTACACCTCACGGAAGCTGACCTGCCCGCTGGTGGCTCTATTTGGGGGCCACTGTTCTCTGGCTTTCTCAAGAACGGCAGCTACAGGGCTGTGAGGGGGTCTTCAGGGGAGCCCCATTTCGAGAGCTCAGAACTCTTCTTGAGCCCCAGGAACTCCTGGTGGTTTGCAGCCCTGCCCTCTCCCCTGGCCCTGGGCCTCATCTGAGCAGGGCCAGCCAATGGGAGGGGTGTGGCTGGGGCAGCCCAAACCCCCAGCCCCTGACACGTGAGCCGCTGCAGCCCCGGCCAGGGCTGGGGCCAAGCTCGACCTGGCTGCCACATATGGCTTTACGGTTAAGCG
>NW_025999900.1:64668941-64779456 GCF_001458135.2 Marmota marmota marmota | reverse complement strand
GCCCCCGCCCCCGCCCGCCGTTCACTGGTCACATATGCTTTAGGTTAAGCGGAGGAGCGTGTGTTCCACCCTGGCCTGGCACGCGAACCCGCGGGGCGCCTGCTGCACACGATCCTGGCGGGGCTGGCAGGCGGCGGGCTTCCCAGGCTGAGCCTGCCCCTGGAGCTGAGAGCCTGGGCGCGGGCAGCAGGGCACACAGCCGCAGGAAGCTGACACCAGTTCCTGGCTGCAAAGCCCCGAGGAGAAGGGACAGTGGCCTCTGACTCTGCACTGTGGAAGGTCCAGCTCAGCCTGGTTCGGAGCCTCTGGCCCCTCTCTGCCTTCACCTGGTCCTCTGAAGGTCTCTGGCCTCCACCTTTCTCCGCAGCAGGTGGGGCCAAGGGCTCATGTTCCCCCTGGACTCACGTACCCAGGTTCCCCTGGGCACCCGAGGATGCGCCTGCTTCTCTGCACTGGGGGTCACCACGTCCCTCATCAGTGACCCCGTCCTGCTGGCTCTGGCCCCTGGGAGAGGCTCCCGGTTCCCACCCCATGTAGCCTGACTCTCAGAGCCTTTTCTGCAGCCTTGCCCCAGCCCTGGAGGGCACAAGCAGGTCCCACCTGCCATTCCCTCCCCGGGAATGTCCTGCCTCCAGCCCCAACCTCGGGTCCTGCCTGGGGTCCCCAGCTTGAGTGTGGTCATGGTAGTGCACTGTCTCTCAGGGAAGCCAGGCATTTGGGCCACTCCTCCCACCTTGCTCCTGCGCCCGGCTCAGCGGGCTAGGCACACAGCAGGAGCTGAGTGTCAGCGTCCCTGCCCAGGGTCCGTCACTGGGGAGGGACTTTGGCGCTGAGCCACATGGCTGCTCTACCTGCCCTTACAGCCCTGGTGAGATCAGCTCTGGGACCATGCAGTTACTGAATGAAAGGGTAAGTCAAGGGTCAACGTCAAGAGGGGGCCAGGGCCCTGAAGCCCTGCTGGGCCGGAGGGTAGTTCTGGAATCGTCAGTGCCGGGAGGAGGAAAGTTCATGCAGGCTGGACATTCAAGCTGGGCTCTGAGGGATGCGTAGGAGTGTGTGAGGAGGAAAAATGAAGAATTCAATGCCCGAATGACCGTTTGCATCCTGCAAACCTGGGGCCCGCCAACTCCACAGAGCGCGGCCAACATCTGCTTGAGACCTACTGTGGTAGAGACGGTGGGCTGAGAACGTCTGTGTCTTTGAAGGCTTGCACTGAAAAAGAAGAATATGCAACTGGGCCCCAGGGAGCTTCCAACACCTAGAACACTGACTCCCTTGGCCTCTCCCAAAAGGTCTGCAGAGCCCTTTCTGCACGCGGGAGGCTCTGTGGGATGGACTCCCTCCAGGGGCTGGGGAGGCTGAGCCAGGAGGCTGGTCCGTGTGGGGCAAAGCCTGGGATGTGAAGCCCACCCTGCGGCCTAACCAAGGACCCCTGGCCTCAGTGGGGGATGCCCTCTCTCCCAGGAAGGCAAGAGGGCTCGATGAGATCACTGCCGTCTGGCCCAGGTCCTCCACCCAGATCCTTGGCCCTGGGTCTGGAAGGGACAGGACTCCCACACTCTTGTTGAATTAGGCGTATTTTCCACCGCTGGCTGGGTCTGGAGGGACCCTGCAAGACGACGATCCAAGCTTCCTAACATTTCAGCTCTAATGAGCTGGAATCTGGTGGTTTCTTTTAATCCCCCTGTGTTTACCCCAATCAGCGATGGAAGGTTGGCTGGGGTGGTTGTCATTTTTCTGGGCTCAGTGCTCTGGCAGGCCAGCTGGTTTTCCAGGAAAGACCCCTCTCTCCCCACGTCTGCGTTGGCTAACAGCATCTTTGGAGGCCCTGGTGGCCAGGGCTGGAGTGCAGGTCACCGTGGGCTTCTTGTGCTGCTCAGGGGCTTCACACCTCCTCCTGTGGTAGCCTGGTGACGAAGGGTCACTGCAGCCAGGGTGGGCTTCCCGGGACAGGGCCTCTTCCTAGTTCTTGTCCTGGCTTGGCCCCTCCCAGTAGCCCCCCCCGGGACCCGGTGTCAACGCCGCTGGTTGACTTGGAAGGTGATCCCAGTGAACATGAAGCCGCAGGATGCATTTCCAAGAAGTGACCAAGGGGGACCTTCAGGCACAATACCCCCTGAACTCTGGGAGCGAGCACAGGGTGTGTGCCCAAGAGCACCTCACGGGCCGAGAGCCAAGGCTGCCAGGGACTGGACTCCCCCAGGCGTGGGGCCAGCCATGAGCTGGCCGAGCAGACTTTCACAGCTTCGAAGAAGCCCTCGGGCAGAGCGGCCTCTGAATGCAGGCTCCAGGGACGGAGCCGCCCCGGCCATCAGGAGCCCACTCCATGGCCACTTGCATGGTTGGCCCTCTGAGGCCTTGGATGGCCAGACAACCTGGTTTAAGTGTAAGGAAATGGCCCAGTGCCCTGGGAAGGCAAGTGGCTGTCACCTGGTGCTACGACCTGCCTGGGTTTTCTAAGTGCTGCAACAGGGACACACTCACTGGCAAGGCTGGAGGACACCAGGAGGACCCAGGCAGCCCAGTGGCTTCCCTCAATGAGGCTCCACACGAACATGAGATGCTCCGGAGTGTGAGCTGAGTTCTGAGGTGCTGCGCGAGGGCCTGGGTCTGAAGCACCCCAACAGGCCAGGCTGGGGTCCTGAGCTGCGCACAGAGCCAGCGGCACGGTCTGATGTGCTCTGGGGACCAGGCAAGGCCTCTGGCTTGGGGTCAGTGTGTCCCTGTTGCAGCAGAGCTCAGATGGGATGGTGGGCCTGGGTCCTGAGAGAGCCAGGGTCCTGGCTCATCCCAGGTCAGGCCAAGGGAGGCCCACCTGGGAGAGGAAACCAAGCCAGGTTACGTTCTTTGCAGCAGGGCTCTCCCTGCTTCACCAGCCGGGTCTCTGCCCAGAAGGCACTGCCCCTCTGCTGTAGCATTGCACCACACACTGGGAACCAGGCCCACTGACTTTGCTTTGTAGTCGGTGCTGAGGTGGCCCAGTGGGTGAGTGACAGAACAGATTTGCTCATGCGGAAAGGCCAGCCCATTCTGTCAGTATCAGCTATCAAAGCTGTGTAACAAATTACCAGACACCAAATGGCTTCGACAGACACACAGCTCTTCCTTCACAAGTTCTGTGGGGCAAGGTTCCCATCTGGCTGAGTCAAGTTCTCGGCTCAGGATCTCAAGCTGTTGCGGTAGTGTGGGTGATTCATATTCTCATCTGGAGACTCGGGTAGGGGGACGTCCGCTTCCGAGCTCATTTATGTGCTGGCAGAATTCATTTCCTTGCAGCTGCAAAACTCCTGGTGGCTTGCTTCTTCCAGGCTAGCAGAACACTCTGACCACAGAGAGGACCCAGTCCTTCCAGTAAAGATGTCCCCTGATTAAGCCAGATCCACCAAGTTTAACACTTCTCTTGATGAACTTGAAGTCACTGGACCTTGATCGACATCTCACCCCTTGCCTTGTTCTGTTGGCTGAAAGTAAGTCTCATGCTCCCGACACCCCAGGGAGCAATCACGGGCGTGAGCACCTGGGGGTGGGCCATCTGAGATCGGTTCATTTCACCTTCCTTTATTTGGCCCACCCCTGCCCCCAAGATGCTGGCTGTAGCTGATGTCAGTAGGTGGGCACTTGGTTCTGTTGCCCAGGGGATGAGGGCTGCTGAGGTCCCTTTGCCCACGGTGCCCGGTGAGTAGGCTGCTGGGTGGGACGTGGCGCCTCTCCCTGGAAGCCTGGGGGCCGGGTTCTGCAGGAGGGTGCCTGGTTCTCTGGGACCCGGAGCTCAAGTGGACCTCGGACCTGGAGCCTGTTCTCCAAACACGCCCCATCACTTGTCTGGGCGAAGGTCCCCCGGGCCTGCCCTGCTCCGCCTGCTCTGTGGTCCGTCACTCACCCTTTCTGGTGTGAGGTGGGGGCTGGCACACTAGGGCAGCGCAGTGGAGACCATGTGACCCAGGAAGGGTGACTGAGGGTGGGGTCGCAGTGGCCGGACAACTGAGGGAAGAGCCGGATGGACGGGGTCCCCACGGCTGCCTTTCCTCTCTCCCGAGCTGTGCTCCCTCTTCCATTAAAAGATCAGGGCAGCAGAGACGGCCTCAGGCAGGCCGCGACGAGGCCCGTGGGCCACACAGGCCGGGCCCTCTGGGGGCTGCTGCCCAAACCACCCGTCACCGTGGGGATGCCTCCTGCACTCCAGAGCCCCGTGGCCCTCAGCCTCAACACAGGCCCAGCCAGAGCACGCTGGCCAGCGCCACGCTGACCTCTGCCCCACGCTCACCAGGCCTGCCGTGCGACTTGCCCCCCACCCCAGCTGGCCTGGGAAGGTGCTGACCTCCCACCTTGGCCTGGCTGACCACCGCTGTGGCGAAGCGCAGGTGGAACAGGCACTTCCCTTCCCCTCTGTGGCAAGAGGCCAGGATGCAGGCTTCAGGGCCAGGTGCGTGCTGGGTGAGGGGCACGGGCGGAGCAGGTCCCCCGCTGGCTGTCAGCAACCAGGGGTTCAGGAAAGCCCTTGGCCTCTGGGGGCCACATCTGCAGAGCGCCCTGTGCCCAGCGTTCCTGGAACTCTAAAGAGCTGAGGTCCAGGGCGGGGACGTGGTGCAGCGGAGCCACGGAGGGCAGGGCTCAGGGCGCCCAGCTCGCACATCTGCACCGGGCAGCGTTTCTGTTTATGAGGGAGCTGCAGCTTGTTAAACTTTACAGCCACAGGAAACTTGTAACCTCACTTGGTAATTACAAGAGCCCAGAGCGAGCACGCGCCACAGAGGCCAGGGGCCATGGGAACCCAGTTAGGGGACAGGCTCCAGCCACCTTCGTAAATATGCAGATGGGTAAAGACGAGTCCCTCGGGGCCAGGGACTCATCAGGCACCCAGAGGGCCCATCAGAACTGGGACTTCATGCCAGGACCCCCCAGTGCGGATTTCTGTCAGAGGGTGTTTGGGAGGACGGTGCCTCTGTGCCTGCTGAACCTCGCCTGGCTTCCTGGGGCCCCAGAGACCCACAACTCGTGAGGCTGAGTGGGAGCCGGCGTCCTAGCAGGAAGACGACTCCCAAAGGTGTCCACGTCCCAAAGCCACAGAGGCTGTCCCTGTGGGACCCTGAGTGGCCAAAGGACCCAGCAGGTAGGATTGAGTTAAGGGTTTTGAAATGGGAAGACGAGCCTCAGTTCTGCTGGATCCAGGGTCATTATAGGGTAAAGAGGGGAAAGGGAGGAAGGAGGTCTGAGTGGGAGAAGGGGACGTGGTCAGTCTTGCAGGTCAGGCTTGGAGTGATGTGGGCACCAGCCAAAGAACACAGGCGTCTCGAGCCGCTAGCTGCTGGAAAAGGCAAGCGGATATCCCCCGCCCTGGCCCCCAGAAGGAAGGCAGTCCTGCGGACACCTTGGTTTTAGCCCTGTAGGTCCTGTTTCAGAGTCTGACCTCCAGAACTGTGAGAGTGATTTGTAGTGTCTTCAGATGCTGAGCTCAGGGTGGGTGCAGGGCGCAGCCTGTAATCCTAGCAGCTCTGGAGGCTGAGGCAGGAGGATCGCAAGTTCAAAGCCAGCTTCAGCAAGGCCCTGAGCAATGTAGTGAGACCCTGCCATGAAATCAAGGGCTGGGATGTGGCTCAGTGGTTAGGTGCCCCTGGGTTCAATCCCTGGTAGCAAAAAAAAAAAAAAAGCTAAGTTTGCAGTACTTTATCACAATGCCCCCAAAGAAACAGACACACCAGTGTCACAAATACCCAGGTCCCCTGACAATCCTGCACTGGAATCTTAGCCCCCTCAATGATGTATCTGCAGAGGGGGCCTTTGGAACCCTCCTGAATATCATCAATGCACTTATAAGAAGGGATCCCAACAACAACAAGTGCTGGCGAGGATGCGGGGGAAAAGGTACACTCATACACTGCTGGTGGGACTGCAAATTGGTGCAGCCAATTTGGAAAGCAGTATGGAGATTCCTGGGAAAGCTGGGAGTGGAACCACCATTTGACCCAGTTATTCCTCTTCTCAGACTATACCCAAAGGACATAAAAACAGCATACTACAGGGACACAGCCACATCAATGTTTATAGCAGCATAATTCCCAATAGCTAAACTGTGGATCCAACTTAGATGTCCTTCATGGATGAGTGGATAAAAAAAAAATGTGGCATTTATAAACAATGGAATATCACTCAGCAATAAAAAAGAGTAAGAACATGGCATTTGCAGGGAAATGGATGGCATTAGAGAAGATTATGCTAAGTGAAGTTAGCCAATTCCAAAAAATCAAATGCCGAATGTCTTCTCTGATATAAGGGGGGGGGGTGACTCAAAATGGGGTTGGGAGGGAGAGAAATGGAGGAAGATTACTTCTAGATAGGGAATAGGGGTGGGGAGGAAAGGGAGGGAGAAGGGGAATAGCATGGATGGTGGAAGGAGATGGTCATCATTATACAAAATACAAGTATGAAGATGTGAATTTGGTGTCAACATACCTTATATACAATCAGAGATATGATGAATTGTGGTATAAAGGTGTATTAAGAATCATAATGCAAAAAACAATAATAATAACAATAATAAGAGAGCTCACATATAATGGCAAATTTTGCGTGAATGTACTTTATATACAGAGTTAAGAAGAATGGTGTTGTGAATGGATAATTATGATTGTGATGCATCCACTATTGTCATGTATGTAAGAAATAAAAATAAATAGATAAAGGGATCCCAGAGAGCCCGGTGCCCCTTAGGCCATGAGTGGACAAAGAGAGAAGAGGGCCATCTCTGAATCAGAAAAGGAGCCCTCACAGACACGGGACGGCCAGCGCCTGGTCTTGAACTTTCCCCCACTGGAGCTGTGACAAATAGACTCCTGTTGTTTACAGACCAAGCAGTCGGTGGCATTTTTGTTGTAACACCTGGAATTGCCTAGGACAGAGGGGGCAGCCGTGGCAGCACCTGACGACGAGCTGACGCAGGATGGAGGAGGGCAGAGCCCGAGGCTCGTGCTGGGAATCCTGCGGGCTGTGGGCGACCGGCGCGACCGTGGGGAGGCCGTGGTGGACGGGACAGCGCAGGGCACGCAGCCTGCCGGGGCGGGAGGACCCACAGGCGGAAAGGGATGGCGTTGGCACAGACAGTGGGGCAGAGCTGTCCTTTCACAGAATGGCCCCAAACTCGGCGAGTGGCTCTGCGTGCTGGGCTTCGCGCCGTCGAGGGAGCTGGGCCTTCAGCGGAGGGACACCTGGACCGGGAGGTGAGGTGGAGATCAGCTTCGCCTGGAGGCTCTCGGTGAAATGCAGAGGCAAAAACGGGACTCAAAGATGGACACGTGAAGCAAAATGGACCCAGGACTCCGAGACGTCAAAGCTTCCGCACTCGCGTGTGGCAGGGGGACAGGCGGCGGGCCTGGGGGGCGGCACCGCGGTGGAGGAGGTGGGCGTGGTGCCAGCCCTGGACCTGCCGCCGCTCAGCCTCAGCCCAGCCCTGGTCTTCACCACCAGGGAAGAAGGACCCACTGACGGCTCAGGGACCACCAGGGCTGCTCCTTGGTTTCAAAAGGGGGACCACAGCCTCTTTCAACAGGCCAGACAGCGTCTGCTCAGAGCTCAAGGACCCGGGCTGACCAGAGCCTGGGACCCCGCCCCCTGCCCAGGAGGCTCCTGAGGATGTCGCACTCGCTGCTCTTATTGTCCAGTAAGCGGTGGGCTCCGCGGATGTTTCTGGAGGGGCAGAGGCGGGCGTTGTTGAGGCGAAGGAAGAGCCTTCGATGTGTCTCCCAGGAGCGCTGCGCTGGACCATGGACAGAACCAGAAAGTGCCTCATCAGGGGTCAGTCTCCACTCAATTGCTGAGAGCCAAGGCCGAGTCTGTATGGCCCCTGGCATTTTGCCAACAGTATTGATTGACAGGCGAGGCATTACTATCCGCCTCTGCCGCAACTTTTGAGTTCTCGCACTATTTTGGAGTTCTCGTGGGGATTTCCGGGGATTCCCCGAGAGTTCCCATTGGTTGGGGAAGTGCAGGAGGAGGGATTTCCGGGAGAGATATTTCCGGCTGGGGGTTCCTGGACAAGCCTCTTGGCATTCGGGAGGATTCCCCGGGAGCTGTGTGAAGTGTTTTCCTGCAGTTTAAAAATAAAGTTTGTTCCTGCTTCAGTGGCTGGTGATTTGTGCCCAGCCAGACTGCGGCACTCAATGATGTGGACACCTACCCACCCTCAAAGTCCCCCACCCGACCAGCCACGCAATGCCAATCAACAGCATCCACATCACCAAATCCAGTGTCCTGCTCCCTGCTGGCCATCCCCCCTTCGCTGGCCCTGTGGTGCCCCAGCCCCGGCGCTCTCTCTTCCCTGCTGGCTCCTCCCTCCCCGCGCACCCATGATGCTCCTCCTCGGGGACGCCAGGCACAGGACACTTCTCTGCTCCACCTGGTTCTGGCATTTCACAGGCTCTGGAGATACAACTGGACACCGCCCTGTGCTTGTGAGAGCCCAGTGTCCAGGGACAGCTGCACCTGAGGGGCTCGGGCCACAACTGAGCTAAGGACAGGCATCCCGGGAGGTGGAAGAGCCAGCCAGCCCTGGGCAGTCGGGGGACTCCTGCAGGTGAGTCCAGAGGCTCCCTCCTGTGCAGGAGCAGAGCTGCCTCTGGGCTCCACTCTCCCCCCGTCCACCCACCCAACGTGGACTGGGAACCCACCCTTTGCCTTGGAGTCTCATCCTCGGTGATTTCATCATCCCAGCTGCCCTTAAGGTTTGTAAGGATGGTTTCCATCTTCATCTCTGAACTAACCCAGGCCCAGGGAGGTCAGCTGCTGGTCCAGCGTTGCTCAGAGGGCAAGTGGCAGAGCCGGGGACTGAACCCGGGTCTTCACACCCGGTCACCAACTGAGAAGAGCTAGGGCTCGGCAACCAGAGTCAGAAGAAGGGTGGGGGGCAGGATGCCAACAACAGGAGAGGTGGCCAGGGACAGGAACACTTGGGCACCACTTGTTTTCGTCCTGATCCCAAACAGAGACCTTCAGGGCAGGCGCGGCGCTGAAGTCTGGAAATTCTGCGAGAATATTTTTCTTGCATGTGCTCCTTTCATCACAGCCTGAAAAACACTTCTTCAGTCAAAAAGGTAAAAAGTTCTCTTTGAGTGATCTCTTAAGTGTCCTCCACATGCACATTATTGTCCCCGTGAGGACTGGCTGGTCTGTTTTTGGAGAATCTTTGAGAACTTTGTTATCTTATGAAAGGTTTGGGGGGGAAAAAAGTAGAACCTTCTGGTTCCTTCCAAGACATTGTGGCTCATCCTCCCTGACCCCTTTCCAGTGAAGGCAGCCCCAACACAACATGACCAACAAGCCTGGGGACATCTCTGGAGGTGGCAAGAAGGAGAGAGAAGACCAAGGGCTTCCGGGCGATGGCCCAACATGGAAGGACGTTCCCTCCCGGACGTCCTGTACCGGGTGAGAGACACCCTCCATCCTGGGTCCTGACGGACATGGACAGAAAAATAATAAATAAAAATTAAAAGCCTGTTCCCTCTAGCCCACCGAGGAAGGCAGCTTTGGGGGACAGCTTTTCTGAAAGTACCTGCGTTACTCTGCCACACACCAGTGGAGAAAGTGGCTTCCTGTCAGAGGGGACGATCAGGGCACTCAGCCTTTGCACGGCACCAGCAGCAGCCAGAGCACAGCTGCCCGGGCTGAGGCTGGTGCCCTGCAGTGGGTCGGAAAGCCCAGAGCCGAACATCCCTACTCAGGACCATGGACGCGGAACGACTGAGCCAGTGCTGGTTGGGGCTTGCCCCCACCTCTCTGGTGCCAGTGGGGCCCCGCAGGGGACAGCCTCCACCCCTCCACAGCAAACAGGTGGTGCAGCTGAGTGCGGCTCTTGACAGGGAGGCACCAAGGTCAAGGGGAACTGCTCTTCCAGCCTCCGCCCCAGGGAATGAGTCTGTGACTCGCTTTAGCTGGGGGGGATTAAGTCCAAGGTGGGGAGCCCAGAGCCCACCTCGCCCAGGCCTGCACCCTGCACCTAGACAGAGCGCTACCTGTGAAAAAGGGAGATTAAATAGGATACAGAGTTCCATTACCTAATACTCAAAATATCCAAGACTCAATGAGAGATCACTCATCGTCCCAAGAAGCAGGCAACCACAGCTTGAATGTGAAACAACCATCAACTGATGCCAAGGATGAGATGAATCAGATGCTGGAATTATCTGACAAGGGTTATAAAGCAGCAATCATAAAAATGCTTCCACAGCAATCATGAACATGTTTGAAACAAACGAAAAAATAAAACCCAGAACCTTGGCCAAAAAAATAAAAAATAAAAAAAAGATGGTCAAAAAACACCAAAAGGAAAATTCAGAACTAAAATAATGCGATAACCAAAGTTTGAAAATCTCACTGATGGGCTCCTAGTGTAGATCGGAGGTGGCTGAGGAGAGTAGCAGGCCCCAGGAAGACAGATCAGAAGGGTTCAAAGGCCAACCGGGACCACAGGGAGAGGAAATGAAGAGGAGCCGAGACGAGGGACCCCACAACCATTCAAAGGTATACTGATGTCATGGGGGTCCCAGAAGGAGAGGAGAAGGAAGGTGGGACTTAACAGAAGTCAGAGCTGAAGACTCCCCACACAGGTGGATGCAAAGGGAAATTCCTAAAGAGGTCCAGAGAGACATAACATGGCCTTTTGGGGAGCCCCCATCCAGCTTTCTCATCTGAAAGTGGGAGGGCCTGGGGGAAGTAACACAAACATTGGCCAAGGTATGGGGGAGGGAGAAAAACAACTGTGAACCCCCAGGTTTTATATCCAGAAAAATATTCTTGAGGAATAAAGAAAAAAATAAACTCCGATGAAATGATTTTTTTTTCCTTAAAATATCTAAATGGAGAGATATTCCATGTTCATGGATTGGAAGATTAATATTGTTGATCCACAGATTTAATGAAATTTCAATCAAATTGCCAGAAAACTATTTTGGTGACATCAACCAGCCTTCTGAATTTTAAAAGGAGAGGAAAATGACCTAGAATGGCCCACACGGTACTGAGGAAGTGAAACCCAGGTGAGGGACTCACCCCACCGGATTTCAGGATGCAGAGTAATGAAGCCCCACGCGACACAGTGTGGTGTCGGCCAGAGAGTGGACACAGAGGCCAGTGACTGAAGAGGGCACAGGGCTAGGTCAACACAGGCTAGGACAGAAGAGGGCACAGGGCTGGGTTGTCACAGGCTAGTGACAGAAGAGGGCACAGGGCTGGGTCGACACAAATAAACTGCTAATGTTTCACAACAGCAAAAGCAACTGAACAGTGAGAGTCTTTTTTAAAAGTAGAACTAGGCGACTTGAATATCCATACATAAGCAAGTGATTCTAGGAACAAATTTCATGCCTTTCACAGAAGTCAACTCAAAATGGATCATGAGTGTAAAGGTCGAATGTGAAACTTCGAAACTCTCAAAGACATCACAGAGAGACTTCTACTCGACTTTGGTTTGCCGATGCGTTTTTATATACAGCACCCGCAGCACAGCATGATCCATGAAAGAAAAACAGGATAAATTGGATGTTATTAAAATTTAAATCTTCTGTTCTTCAAAAGACATTAAGAGAATAAAAATATAATCCCCATATTGGAGAATAGATCTGCAAGACATATCTGCTAAAGAACTTGTCTCCAAAATAAGCAAAGAATTCTTAAAATTCAACAATAAGAAAACAAGCAATTAAAACACGGGGGAAAGATCTGAACAGATTCCTCATCACAGAAGACGTACACATGGCAACCAAGCCCAGGAAAGGTGCTCACAAGATTTGTCATTAGGGACTTGCAAACTGAAACAACCCTGAGGTACCAACACACACCTATGAGGTTGGCCAGAGTCCAGTACCGATTGCTGGCCAGGCTGCTGAGCTTCAGCAACTCTCATCATTACTGGTCACAACGAAAAATGGCACAGCCACTTTGGAAGACAGTTTGGCAGTTTCTTACAAAGCTAAATATAATCTTACCATATGATCCATCAATCACGCTCCTCAGTATTTACCCAACTGAGTCGAAAACTTATGGCTGCGCAGAAACCTGCATATGAATGTTTATCGCAGCTTGATTCATAATTGCCCAAAACTGGAAGCAACCAAGATGCCCTTCATAGGAAAATGAGAAACAAGCCGTCATCCTCCATACAGTGGAATAGTATTCAGCGATAAAAAGAAATCCATCAAGTCACAATAAAGACAGAGACAAATATTGGATGCTCATCGCTAAGTGAAAGAATACATCTGCACGCACGTTTCTAAGTGAGAGGAGGGAGTCACTCTAAGAAGGCTCCATGCTCCACGTTTCCAAGTATGTGGCATTCCAAATTAAAGGCAAACTTTGAAGACAAGTGAACTAATATGGTTGCTCAGGGTTTGGGGATAGTTGAATAGGGGAAGCATGAGAGATTATTTAGAGCAGGAAAAGTATTTTATGTTGTTTTTTAAATGATAGATACATGATATATTTGTCAAGACCATAGAGCTTAATAGCACAAATTTAATATAAGAAAATATATCCATACAGGCGAATTCAAAAATCATTTAGGGGATTGGGGCAGCCCAAGATGGAAGGCAAGAGTGACAAAATAATTTAAATGTAACGTCAGGTGGTGGGAGCCAAGTTTCTCATTTGGGGGCTGGGAAGTCACAGATGAGCCAGGACAGCAGTCTGAAGAGATCCTGTGGCGATGGATCCCGGTTGAAACATCAGCATGAACTAACGCTTAACGTCATGTGAAATAAACCCGCCTGGTCACATCTGGGAATAGTTACCGAAGTGGACACACATGGGTCAGCTAAGCCACTGCAGCTCCTTGCTCTGTCCACCCAGAGGGCACGGAAGCACTGGCACCCCAGAGCCAAGAGCACGCCTTGCACCCGGCTCTTGGTCTCTAACACCATCTTCAAAAAATGGAACGGGCTCCTTGGAAAGATGGCTGAGTCCAGGGCTGAGTTAGGAAAGTCAGAGGACGAGCCTTGAGCATCTTGTCACGTCAGAAAGTAAGAGGGAGCTTGAAAACCAAACCAAGTGGAAACAGAAGCCCACGGTGACGTGGGGTGTGTGAACGGGAAGAAGGAGCAACTGAAAGGCAGCCAGTGATCAAGGCAGAAAGGATCGAGAAGTGGAGAATCAATACTGTAGCACTGGACTGCAACAGGAAGGACGACGGACACCCAGAAGTCCACGCCAACGTGAGCAAACGGTGGGATGAGTGAGCACAGAAGTACGACCTCCTGTACAGGGAAAGTCTCCGTCATCCACAGGCTCCCGCCCTCCGCACAGCCACAGCTCCCGGAGGGGCCCAGAGATCACAGGGCAGGAGGAGACGCACAGAGGAGAACCTGAGGAACCTGCCACTGGCTCACAGTGGACGCCCAAGGGGCAGGCGTGCTGCTGGTGCCACCCCCGGACAACAATGGGATGGGAGCCACACGTCTGTGACCTTCCTCCCCAAACCCCTCCCTGACCCAGCCCAGAAGTCCCAGCCGAGGGTCACCCTGCAAACCCCTGACGGGGGACTCCTGGAGACCTCAGGGTTGTTGGGGACATTAAAAGCTGATTCAGGGAAAGCAGGAGCAGCCGGAGACCAGTGAATAAATGTCATGGGAACATGGAGCCGAGGAAGGAGGGCTGGAGAGCAGGACAGCTCAGTGCCAGATGAAAAGATGTGTAAAGTACGGCGTCCAGTCAACAGTGCTGTGTCAGTCTTGGTCCTTGATTCTGACCAACACTCTATACACATATGTCAAAAATTAGGAAAATGGGATGTGAGACATCTGATGACCCTCTATACTATCTTTGGAATAATACTGTGAATCAAAACCATGCTAAAATTTAAAAAAGTTTGTCTTTAAGACTTCACATTAAAGATATTTTTAATTTTTAAAGATATTTTATAATAGTCTTCAAAAACTATTTGTTGATAAATGTTGGATTATCTCAAGGTCATGCCATTCAGTGGGAAAGTCACTCTCAGAATATTTCAGGCTACATGATTCCATTAAATGACATTTTTAAGTGATAAAAGTACAAAGATGGAGAATATCTTAATGGTTTCCATGAGACAGGGAGGGAATGATGCACCAGTCTGACTGCTATTACTACAACAGAATTCTTGAGGCTGAATAATGTATAAAGATCAGAGGTTTGTTTAGCGCACAGCTCTGGAGGACTGAGAGCACGACACTGCATTGGCTCAACCCTGGTGAGGACCTTATGACCACAATGTGGCATGGCAGTTGCCATCACAGTGGGAATGCACATGAGAGAAAGATCAGATGAGAAAGGAGGCCACAGAGGGATTCAGGAGTCAGGTTTGCTCTTTTATAACAACTTCCTTACAAGAACTTACCAGGTTTCCGTCAGTTCCCTCCAGGGCCTGGGCCCTCTGTGGCCTAATTCTTCCTCACTGGGCCCGATTGCTCACCTTTCATGTCACCACACTGGAGACAAAGCCTCCAACACACATCCCAACCCCAGCTCAGGCTGCCCCGATAGCTTGTTGAGTGGGGAAGAGTGGTGTGGCCCGTCATTCCACAGCGTCCCCTCCCTCCGGGTGGTGGAGCACAGGGGAATTTGAAACAGAAAACAATACCACTTGTGGTAGCACTCTCCGAGTTAAATACTAAAATATAAATCTAATAAAATAGGTACAAGATCTATGTGAGGGAACTACATATTGTGTGAAAGGGACAGCCAGGCGTGATTCTTTTTGGAACAGGTGTTTACACAAATGTGCACACTGGATCAAGTTGCATAGAACCCCCCCCCCCCCACACACACACACACACTGCAAATAAACAAACACAAGAGAAAACTGAACAAGTCTTGTCGTCTAGTTAGCAGGCCTGACTGGTTCTGTGCCCACGTCAGTTTCCTTGTTTGACATTGTTCTCACTTATCCCCACCAGGGGAAGCGGGAGAGAGGAATATCGGATTGTGTGTTCCAGCCTTGTGACTTCCTGTGAGTCTGTGATTATATTTTTAAGTAAAAGTAAATTAAAATTCTGGATTCTTCAATAATGGTGGAATCACTTCTAACAGACTCCACTTTCCCCTGAAAATCATCACCCTCTGGACAGAGTAGAACAACTGTCCAAATAGGCATTTAAGAGCCAGCCTGAGCAGGCCGCAACCAAAGGACGTGGTACCAAAACAAGGCCAACCCTCGTGCAAACGTACTCGCAGCTCAGCGCCCCGTGGGGCCCTCTCCAGGAGCGGCGGCAGCAGGAACGGGCTCTGGCAGAGCGCAGTGGTCCCCTGACGCTGAGCGGGCAGCGTCTGAGCCCAGAGGGTCACAGGAGCTGGGCAGCGAGGAGGGAAGGAGAAGGCCGCGGGTCGGGATGCAGTGCCCCAGGCCTGGGAGAGGAGGGGAGGCCGCCTCAGAGCTGGTCTGCAGAAGGCCTTCCACTAGCGTCCCACGGAGGTAGGCCCCAGAACAAGGTGAGGCGCTCCTCCCGCCCCTGGATTCCAACATCACTGTGCTCAGGGCCCTGGCTAACACATAAGACAAGAGAAGGAAATGAAAGGCTGCAGACGGGAGGGAAGGGAGGGAGGGATCTTCGTTTGCTGTTGACAAGATCACCTCTGTCGAAGATCTGAAAGCAGAGAGAAGACAAGGGGTCTCCTGAGACGGACCCGTCATTATGGCAAGATTGACAGACACCAGAGCAGGACATGACATCCACCCATGTCTTCCACTACCAGCCACCAACAAGGGGATTGGAGACAGAAAACAATACCATTGGCAGTAGCACTCCCCAAATCAAACACTAGAATATAAATCTAATAAGATAGGCACAAGATCTGAATGAGGGACTACAAAATCTGATGGAAGACATCAAAGAATAATTCAAAAAAAACAAAACAAAACAGGGAGAGAGTCCATGTTCATGGACAGGAGACTGGGCATTGTGTGGGCTCGTCCCAAGCCGACTCTCCTGATGGTGTGGACCCAGCCCAAGTCCCAGAAGTTGTCTGTGATACCAAGAAACTGGATCTAAAGCTTCTGAGGAAAGGCATCCGACCAAGAGAGCCCCACGATGCCAACAGAGCCACTGTGCAGTCGGGACCTGGCTACAGCAGGTAAATGGTGGGACAAGGGCCAACAACCTACAAAGAGGTCAGTGGGACAGAAGAGAAATCCCCGAGATGACAGAGGCCCGTGGGATGGCATTAGCAGACCTTGACAAAGGGTCTTCAACAGATGATGCTGAGCCAGCGACATCCACATGAATGACAGGAGGGAATCGAGACGACCTTAGGTTTGGCCTTTTAAACATGACACCAACAGCATGATCCAGAAACGGAGGACTTGGCAAATTGTATTTCGTTAAAATAAAAATTTAAGAGCTCTGTTCTGTGGAAGAGACTGTTAAGAAGAGAGAAGAGTTACAAAAAGATACAACCAATAAAGAACTTATCCAAAGTAAACAAGAACTCCAAATAAGAACATAAATCAAAATTAAGAAAATAAAATATCTGCCAGGTACAGTGGCGCATGCCTAAAACCCCAGGAACTTGGGAGGATGAGGCTGGAGGGTCACAAGTTGGAGGCCAGCCTCGGCAAGTTAGTGAGGGCCTAAGCAACTTAGTGAGACTCTGTCTCAAAAATAAAGAAATAAAAATGGCTGTGGATGTGGCTCAGTGGGTAAGCATCCCTGGGTTCAATCCCTGGTACAAAAATTAATTAGTTATTAATTAATTAAACAACCTGATTAAGAAGTGAGCCAAAAGTCTTACTAGGTGTCTCATCAAAGAGGACTTATGGCTGCCAGTGAAGCCCATGAAGAGACACTGGACATCACACACTGTCCCAGAAGGGCAAAGTGCAGCCACAGTGAGCTAGCGCCACATACCTGGGGGAGTGGCCTGTCCAGCCCAGGACCACCCGAGGGCTGGTGAGGCTGAGGGACCACAGGAGGCCTGGTTCTCACTGGTGGGAGTGCACAACCATGCAGTGGCTCTGGAAGACCTTCCGGCAGCTTCTTTCCAAACTAAACATACTCTTCCCACGTGCCCCAGTAATAATGCTCCTTGGCTTTTACACACCCACCCAGTCCTGCACGCGGACGTTCACAGGGGCTTCCTTCACAACTGTCAAAGCCTGGAAGCAGCCAAGGTCCGTCAGAGGGTCGATGGATACGCTGCGGTGCGTCCACAGAGCGCACTGTCATTTGGTGCCAGAAGCCGCCCGCAGGCCTGGGAAGACACGGGGTCCAAATGCTTATCACCAAGCGGAAGAAGCCAGCGTGGAAAGGCTGCATGCCGTGTGCTGTGAACTCTGGCCTTCTGGAAAGGTGGACAACGGAGACAGAAAACTATGAGCAGATTCCACAAGCAGGGAGGAGGGACGGGCAGAGCTCAGAGGCTCCAGGGTGGAGCATTCAGCATGGTGCTGGACCGGCGGACACACGCTCTTACAGATGTGTTCAAAGGCACAGAATGAACAAGTCTAGCCAGTCCTGTATGAGGCGTGGACTCGGGGGGATAACAATGTACGAGTGTTCATTTATCAGTCGCAACAAGTGCGCACGGGGGTGAGTGAGGCAGGTAATGAGGAAGGGCAGGCACATGGCGGGCAAAGATCTGTTGCAATCTGTGTGCTTCCTGCTCAATTCTGTTGTGAACCTCAAACTGCTCTTTAAGGAGTCTGATAAGAATACTGAAGGAGAAATCATGACATCTTAGGAAAGCGAAATGCAAGAGCATTCTTTACCTCCAGACGTGCACCCCAAGAGATGCTAGAGGAAGCTCTTCTGTCTGGGGGAAATGATAGGAGATGGAAACTCTGGAATGCAACCAGGATCCCAGGCACTGGGAGTAATCACTATGTGGATAAATGCAAAAGAGAAAAAGACGACTTTTTAGTGGACAACAATAGAGCGTGTCGAACACATTGAACATGTCGAAGCAAAATTTGTGACAATAATAGTTGAAAGGGTGGCTAGGAATAAATGGAATGGTGCCTGCTGTGTATTTTGTGTGATATGCGTGACACTCACCTGAGCTGGACTGTGGTGAGTGAAGGATGCGCGTCCTTAGCAGACAGGAAGAAGTAAAATGCATGCAAAGAATGATGTCTGAGGCCCACAGAAGGATCGGGAAGGGGTACAGAAGAATCCATTAACCCCGCAGAAGGCAGGGGGGAAGAAATAAATAAAACAGAGGAAAACAGAAAAAAGTAACAACACAGCAGCCTTGACCCAATCCTATCATGTCATTAAGTGCAAATGGATCAAACCCTCTAACTAAAAGGAAAAGATTTCCAGTCCAAACCTCTAAGGAGAACCCCAGGACTTCCGTTTTCAGGCATAGGGAAGTGAGAGCGCCCAAGCCTCCCCCTCACACGCCCTGCAGAAGACAGTCCTGCAGCCTGAACTTACTAGGGAATCAGGAAGGACTGGGGATTCCGAGGAAGCCCGCAGACCCTGAGCGGCCTCTGTGCGGGGTGTGGACAGTGGAGGAGGCCGTGGGCACGGCAGGGGGCAGGTGGGCCCCTGTACCCTCTGCTCTGCTTCGCTGTGAACCTGAAATCGCTCTTACAGTCAGTCACTGGGAAAAACAGTCACGGAGCCCGTGGAAAGGAAAACAAAGGGAACACGGGAGCGCACTCGGAGGAGCTCCGCTGCCAAGGAGAACTGCGGCCCAGAAATGAGCCGCGAGCCACGGCCTGCGTTCAAGTCCACACGTCACAGGGGACGAAGGCGAGGACTTGGGAGGGAATTCCTGCTCCAGAAGAACCCTAACAAGCACAGAAGGAAACGTGACGTTGAAGATCGTCCGCAGGTGCCAAAGCTACCGGGCGAAAGACGGCAGGGAAGGCAGAGCTGCCTTCCCCAAGGGGCTCGGTGGGGAGCTGAACTGTCTCCCTCCCGAATTCCTGTGCCGAAACCCCACCCAGGACCTTAGAATGTGACTGGAAACGGGGCCTTCAGGGAGGCCAGGTCAATGGAGAGGACACGGGTGGGACCCTCACCTGACCTGACTGGGGTCCTCATAAGAAAGGGGAGTGGTTCCAGGCCATGTGCAGACAGCGGAAGGGGCTGTCTGCCAGCACAGGACAGAGCCCCCTAGGGAAACTGACCCTGCCCACGCCCTGACCTTGGACTTCTGTCCTGTGAGAAGATCCACGTCTGCTGTCTCTGTCACTCACAGGAGCTGTCTCACCAGGGCAGCCTGAGAAGACTGAGGAACGCTGCCACCGGCTACTTACACATCCCCAGAGGAAAGCACAGGCTTACACGGGAGGACTAGCAAAAGCCACCAAACCAGAGGTCACCATCACCGCAGAGTCCAACCACCACCCTGTGCCCACTGACGTGGTGCCCATCTCCTCAGTCACTCCCATCCCGTCACAGACTCTGAAGTCAGCCGCCAGGGAACATTGGTCCACCCCAAACTGAGAGGTGGTCTACAAGATGACCAGCCTGTGGCCTTCCAAGTCTTAAGGGCATGAATGATAGAGAAGGTGGAGGAGCTGTTCCGATTTCAGACCAAAGAGGCACGACCTGTGTCCCCAGTTTAGAATAAAGTGTCTGCCTTCAAAATTACCGTAACAGTTCCTGGAATCTGGATCTAGACTGGGTTCGACAGTAGACCTGAATCCATGTCAAAGCTTCTCATTCCAAAAAAACGGTAGCTTAACTTGGGATCAACTGCACTCTGTGTGTGATGTCTCCAATCTACAGATGCTCAGGAAAAAATGCAGCATGTGCTTGTACATGAGTACACACGTGTGCTGTATGTGTACACATAAACACGCTTATCACAGATATTGTTCAAAGTACACGTGGGTCATGTGCATGAGTGTGCACTCACACATTCACACACATATTCGTGCCCACAGGGAGAGTTGGGAGGAGGCAGAAGTGCTGAAGCCAATGTGATCAGATATGAGCATCGTGAACCTGTGTACGGGTACCCAGAAGCCTTGTGTGCTGCTTTTGTAACTTCATACAATGTTAAAAATTTCAAGAAGAAAGCTATCCTGGAAGAAAATATTTATGATCCATGAATCTAGAAAGGATAAACATCCAGGGTGTGTCAGCAGCTTCTACAACTCAACAATAAAAAGGGGAAAAAACCCTAAAATGAATAGGAGAGTTGAATGAGTACTTCATGAAAGAAGACATTCAGATGACCAAACGGCACTTGAAAAGCCACATAAGGAAATTCAAATTAAAGCCACAATGAGGGACGGCTGTGTGTTATTGGATAGTGATAAACATGGTCAGCCATCTGCAGGTGTGGAGCGTCTGAGACTCTTGGGCACCTCCCGGGGAGCATCAAGTCACAGGGCCACCTGTGGAGACTGCTTGGCAGTCTGCTCCACTGGGCTGACGGCTGGCTCCCCCGTGACATGGCAAATCCAGTTCTGGGGACCCACCTACTCGAGGGAAGTAAAAACACACACACGCAAAAAAGAAACCTTTTGTGCAAATGCCCATCTGTGCTTCTGTGATGAGGGATCCCAAATGTCCGTCAATAGACCAGTAGATAAATTGTGGTCGATCAATACAGTGAAATGCCATCAAACAGCCAAAGGAAAGACTGCACAAAAGATCATGAGCCTCAGACCGACTTGCTGAGTGGCAGAAATCAGTGGACAGATTCTCTTCCTTTCCAGTGGAGTCCCACAGCAGGCAGAGCTGTCCCTGGTCAGAGCAGCTGCTGCCCCTGGGGAGGACGTGAACTCTCTGGGTGAGGCAGGGTCATCCAGACACACACACACACACACACACACACACACACACCACCAGAAACTTCCACATTAGAATAACATTACGTAAGTTCAAAGGGTTTGCGCCTTACTGACTTGACCCCCCCACAGGTCCCCCCAGAGCCTGGAAGGGAGCTGGGCCCCCTGCCAGGCACCTCGTCCCACTTTCCCATGGAGTATGAGGAAAGGCCCTGACCCCTTGGTCTGCTGCAATGGGGTGGGGGCAGGACAGCCCATTAACACAACACCCCAACACCGGGACATTCTCACCCAGCAGGGCAGGGGATCCTGCTGCCTTCAGCCTCGGCTTGTCCAGGACAGTGTCTCTGTGTTCCCCAGGACAGAGGAGGGCCAAGGAAGGACTTCTCCTGAAAGGACAGGTGGCCAGGCACGGAAGGCAGCGGGAAGTGCCCGTCAGGCTGCAAAGAAACAGCCCAACCAGCGAGGCTCTTTCTGGGGTAGGAAGGAGGCCTGGGGGGCCAGGAGGAAGCTGGGGGATGGACTCACAGGTGCCTCCAGGTGACTGGCACCTCTCAGAGACGGGACTGGGTCGGACGGGCTTCCGGGGTCTGGTGATGCCTGAGCCGGCACAGCCAGGGCGATGAGCTGTCCAGAGATGAATGGGAGTGGGCGTGGGTCACAGCGAGGAGCTCAGGCCAGAGCAGAGCCTGGGAGAGAGGCCACACCTGTGAGAAGGGGACTGGACCAATTGAGGTTTCCTTGGGGACCAGAGCTATGGCCAGGAGCTGGGCTCCTGGGAATGTAAGAGGGCAGAGGGCAGAGGGCAGAGGGCAGAGGTCGAGGACCCGACCAGGCATTGCACCTGTGCATCCCCAGGCAGATGGCCGCCTCTTGCTGGGCCTCAGTTTCTCCATTTTTGAAGTGAGGAGGATTAACCAGCTGAAAAGCAGAACAGGAAACAAAGCCCCGTGATCACCCCGCGGGAAGGATGAGGGGGCGGGTCCCACTGAAGGAGGAACATTCCAGCTTCCACAAGCGTCTCTCGAGGTAGGGAAAGGCTGGCTCCCCACCACTGCCCAGGATGAGGTCAGCAGAGGCGGGAGGGTAGGCTGCCAGACCTGGCCGCGTCTCTGGGCTTCTCCAGGCTCTGCAGAAAGGACCCTCCTCCTTCCCCGGTGCCTCTGCACACGGAGCCTGTGTGGCCCTGGCGGAAAGGGTCTCCTTCTTTTCCCAATGGGACGACCAGGCCTCTGAAACCTCGTTCCAGAGTCCACCCCTTTGGGAACAGCACCTTCACAATGGTCAGCGTGTCACTCTGTGGTGGGGACAAGCCCGGCTCCCCTCTCCCTACAACAGCAAGACCTTGCAGGGGAGCCCTGAAAACCAAGGTCACCCAAGGCCGAGAGGACTTGGCCCCATGAGCGTCACTGGCACTGACCTGTCGAAAATAGCTGCACATCGGAGTGTCGAAACCCGGGGGAGGTGCCCAGGAGCGGTGCTGAGGGGGCACTCACCAAGGAGGAGGTTTCCATTTCCCAACTGGCTTGTGGAAAAAAAAAAAAAAAGTTATTTTCTTCTGGAGCTGGTGAAGCTGCCAGACGCCACTGCGCTGGCCCAGGGCACCTGTCCAGGCTGGGGCCACTGCAGTGGTGATTTATTTGGTGTTTCTTTGAAAGTCCACCTCCCTGGCAGTCCAGCCTACAGCCCGAAGTCCCTCCACGCACTCCATTTGGAAAGTGTGGAGAGGTCCAAGGAGAGGGAGGGCCTGTGCCAGGCGGGTGGTGGGATGGGCCTAGTGCCCGTGGGTGCCGCCCTGGTGATTTACGCCACAGGAAACGGAGGAGCAAAGCCGAGAAGTGGCGGGAGGTGAGGGAGGAGGAGAAGGCACTTACGGAGCAGCAGGGATGGCAGCAGGGAGAAGATGAAGCCCCTGAGTGCCTTGGGCCCCACCCTCCTGTCCCTCGGCCCCTGACGGCACAGGGCAGGAAGGCCAGGTGTGCCCAGGCAGAGCCTGGGTGCCTGAGCCAACGTCCTGACCACACTAGGCGAGGTGAAGATTCCCTTCCTGTGACTCACTGCCCTCCCTCAGCCCATCTGGCCTCCCTTGATCAGGGTCCCTTGCCAAGGACTCAGAGGCGGCAGGTGGCCAACCCAGAGGCCTCATGGTCTGAGATGGAAAACAGGGAGCACCACGTTGCCACCAGGACCAAATCCCTCCGGTCCCTGTCTTCTGCACATGGCCCTCTCTCCCGGGCAGGACGGCAGCAACCCATTCCCTTCCAGGAAGACTGGTGAGCACGTGGGGCCCAGACTCAGGAATCCAGGACCACCCACTCCCCCTGGTCCTGGGCCAAGCCCCTTCCCACTTCTCCTTCCCAAGCCTTCGCCTCTTCCATTCCACACTGAGCCAGGGCCAAGGGACCACAGGACAGGGCCTTCTCCGACTGGCCTTCTCCGACTGGCAGGGCCTTCTCCCACTGACCGGGGTATCTGCTCAGGGAGGCAGGCTGGGGCCACAGGTGCAGCCCAGGAGAGGGCCAGAAGCCCTTGACCCTGTGTGTGTCTCATGAGACCAAGCTCACCCACCAGGGCTCACCAGGAGGAATCGGCCGCTCATGGGGGAGCTTATGGGAGACCAGACGGACTTCCCTGTGCAGAGATCCTTCCTGGGGTCTGGGTGGACGAGCTTCCCAGACAGAAGGCCCGGCCACATGCCCCGAGGTGGGAACGAGCATCCTGGGCCTGCTGGCACTGCCAGTGGCTCCATAAACTCCATCAGCACAGAAAGACGACCTCTGCCTCAGAACCACTGACCACAGGGGCCTGGTTGAGGAGGAGGGCTCCGACTGGGAGGGAGGACCATGCGAGCCTTGAGATCCAACTGGCCAGAACAGACACCAAAGGCCACGCTTCAGAAGAAAGATGAGCTCCCAGCCCCCTGGGGACTGCCTTGGCTGCCTCGGCCCTGCCCATTCAGTTGGACCTGATGCTCCACGGAGAAGATAAGCACGTGTGCTTGGGCCTCAGACCCGCCAGGCCAGGCGTGAATCAGCCAGTGGCCGATTCCTCCTGGTGAGCACGGGTGGATGGGCTTGGTCTCATGAGACACACAACATAAGGTGATGCAGCTTTCAACAAGTCTCGAAAAGAACAAGCTTATGCACAAAATCTAACTACCTACGAGAGCCAATCTCAACATCTACATTACAGAGACCACATAACCAGGCACCGAGCAAAAGAGTATCATAGCATCTAGAATCCACACACACACACACAAAAAGGAAAAGAATAAAAAAAGAAAAAGAAAAACGGGACTCATAAATCGCAACTAAAAGAAAAAAAATCATTAGTAAATATGGACTTCAAATTAGGGCACGATGCTGAAATTAGTAAACAAAACAAGTCACAGCAGTGATTATGAACATGATCTTGAATTTAAAGGAAACACGGGTAAATAATGAGGAATCAAATACAGACTCTCGATAGAGAAAGAAGACGGCAAAGAAGGAGTAGAGTGGAAATCCTAAAATGGAAACTGCCCAGCTAAACAGAAAAGTCCCCTGGGTGGGACTTCAGCAGATGAGCTGCTCAGAGAGGCAGTTGAAATCCAGGGGAGACTGGGACAGTGGCTCCGCTATCCCTCTCAGTGGCAGCAGAAGTCCCAGCCCGGGGAAAGGCAGACGGAAGAGAGCCTAGGGGTTGAGCAAGAGCCTTTCAGGTTGGTCTCTGTAGAAAATCCCCAAGAGTCCTCCACAAAGCTCCTGGACCTGAGGAGGGCTTGCCGAGGCCGCGGGTTCCAAGGAACAAACCCACGCAACCGTGCGACACGTGTCAGTCGGTGGAAGTTGAGAGATTTTTTTGTAAAAGCAGCAAAGGAGAAAAAAAAGACGCTAAGGTATAAGGCTAACAAAATCCATGCAAAGACCGTGCACAGAAGCCCTAAATGGCTGGGAAGGAAATTTTTAAAAGGCCCAGATATGGACTGGGGTTGTGGCTCAGTGGTAGAGCGCCTGCCTCACGTGTGAGAGGCACTGGGTTCGATTGTCAGCACCACACATAAACAGATGAATCAGCAGCTAAAAAAATTTTTTAATAAAAAAGGCCCAAATAAATAAAATAATATCCATTGATGAAAGACCCAGGGTTGTCAAAGCTTCGATGATCCCTGAATTGATCCCTAGATCCCACAAATGTATTTTAGAGAAATTGGCGTGTTTATTCTAAAATACGTGTCCAGACAAAGGACCTGGAGTAGCCAAACAGTTCTGGAGACACAGAACACAGCCGGAGGGTTTCCCGGATTCTAGAACGCAGCAGAGGGTGGAAGGCAGGACTGGACTCCAAGTCAGCGGGGGACTGAGAAGTCGCCTCACCACACACAGGGGCACCGAGATTCAGGTCGAGGGCAGCCGTGGAGAGAGAGCTCCTCCAGCCAGGGGTGAGACGACTCCCGAGCCCACCAGGGCCTTCTAGAAGGACGAACTCCAAACTGACCCTGCACCTCAAGGGGACCGTAAAGCTCCTAGGAGAAAACATAGGAGAAAATCACTAAGGCCTTCAGTTACTCAGAGGTTTCTCACAGATGACACCAAAAGCATCGTTCTTGAAAAAAAAAAAATTGATAAGATTAGATGGCCCCAAATCTAATAATTCTGCTCTTTGAAAGAGACTACAAGAAATTTTCTTTAGCACTGAGGGGAAAAAAAAGCAAAACCAAGACACATGGGGGAGAAAATGTAACACACTGATGATAAAGGACCTGTGTCCTGGACATGTAAGGAATTCTCCAAACTCAAGATCATTACAGAAATTGTGCAGACGATTAGAACAAATGTGCCTGTCCAGAGAAGCTCTATGTACAACCTAAACACAGATGGTGGGATGGGGCTCCTCTGAGACTGAAAAGCTCCAAATTGTGTTTTTCCTTCCTCATTCCCTGGTAACACCCAATTTCTCTATCCCAGCTTCCCCAAGCTAAGCGTGGAAAGGGGGCTCAGGGAGGGGCCAGAGAAACGAGGATTGTGACATATCTCTGGCCAGCACAGCCTACACACAATCTCTGAACATATATTTCCTGGGTTTCCTTTTTCCTGTAAATTGTAACCTTTCTGTAGAAAGGACAAAGACAGATTAGCCGCCTTCCCAGTTTGGGCCAAACTGTGATTAAGTTCATTTTTCATTTTAATATTGTTTACTCTTGTTTCTGATGCAGAGTGGGTGACCAAATCCAGCTGGTCAGGACCCCAGCCGCCTTTGGCCTGGGCCTTAGTAACTATACTATACCCAACATCATTAGAAATTAATGGTAAATGCACCAGGCACAGTGGCCCACGCCTGCAATCCTAGCAGCTCGGGAGGCTGAGACAGAAGGATCACGAGTTCAAAGCCAGCCTCAGCAAAATCAAGGTGCTAAGCAACTCAGTGAAACCCTGTGTCCAAATAAAATATTTTAAAAAAAAAGGGCTGGGGATGTGGCTCAGTGGTTAAGCACCGAGCACCGTCGTAGTGGTGAGCATATGAAGCCATTGATTGGAATGTAAAATGTGCCCGCCACCCTGAAAGCAGTCCAGCACTTTGCCATAACTTCAAACATGTGCTTAGCACACAACCAGGAACCCACCTTCCAGGGCTTCTTCCAGGGTAACTGAAATTCATATTAGACAAGAGCCTGCATAGAGAATTTGTGGTGCCTTTATCCATAGTCACCAAAAGTTGGAAGTGACACAGACCACATTTGACCAGGGAGTGTGAGAAGTGAGGCAGAGGTACCCAACAGCCACTGCTGGGAAACAGAGGCCAGCCTCAAACACAGGAGGCAGCGCCTTCCCACTCAAAGGCTTGGTGTTAAAAATGGTGGTGAACCTACTCTCCCCACAAAGCAGCAAAGACTCCCCAGACAGTCAAATCCCACCATTGTAGAACTCTGGAAATAACTACAGGCACAGATCAGCATCTATTCAGGAAAAACTATGGAGGCCTTAGAATCCAGTGAGCCTGAGGCAGTTTTATGGGGGGGGGGGCTGTTCCCATGCCCTCTCCTTGGCTGGGAGGCTCAGTGGATACACAAAGCCAACAGCTTCACAGCAACAAAGGACTGACCTCTCCCAGTTCTGCTAGTTCCAAGGGCAGCCAGACATCAAAACATCGTGTCCTTACAATGCTACGTATAATTTTATCTGCCAATTTAAAGAAATTTAAAAAGCTTCTACCTGGAGAACTGTCAGTGGTTTGACCTCCCCAGACCTCCGGGGAAAATCTCTATTCCGAGGGTGTCCTTGCTCTTTGATTCCATGGGAACTCAGCTCTGCGAATAAAGCCCTCTGCCCAGGGCGTCCTGAAGACAATAGGAATCTGTGGGTGAGGTCAAAGCCGCCTCCCCTAAGGCTGTGATTTCACTTGGTGCTAACAAAAGTCTGGCTAAAAATTGGAAAGAAAGAGCCGCAGCCCGAGAAAGCCACTCCATCGTTTCAGCAGCTCCAACATTTTCCTGAGGATCTAAAAACCGTGTGTCTGTGCAGGGCTGTATGCATGCCCAGGAAAGACCTAGAAAAGCAGAAGGCTGTCACTCACGGCTACCCTGAGGCCCTGCACCAGCGGAAAGTGAGAACTGGGGAGGATTTGCCTGTGGGTTAAACCTGGGGAAGAAGGGAAAACCTGGGCTCGAGGCAATTAAGGAGATCTTCCCATTGATCACTAGCTGAGCACTAAATGGTATTGACACAGGACCGAACCCTGGGAAGCTAGACTTCAAAACAAAACAAACTGGGGGAAAAAGGGAACAGAAAAGTCAATGGCTGCACCAGTCAGGAACCCAGCCTAGGAAAGCCACTAGACAAGCAGGCGGCAAGAGGAAAAGCAACAGATGTGAAGACCTAGCAACCACCCAGTCCCTTCCCGGGACAGAGCTGGCGACGGAGTTGCTACAGTGTCACCTAAAATATCCAGTTTCCAACAACATCCTCCATGCACAGGAATAGGAGCAGCCAGCAGAAAGTACCCCTGGGGGCCCCAGAGGTTGGATTTGGGAGACAAATAATTTAAATCCCTTATTTTAAGTGTACCCAAAGAACTTTCAAAATTATGCTTAAAAAACTAAAGGAAGGTATGACATCTATCTTTCATCAAACATACACTATAATAAAGGGTAGACCTACTTAGAAGGAAAAAAAAAAAAGACCTACTAGAAATTCTGGACTTAAAGCATAGTAGCTAAAGTGAAAAATTCATTAAAGAAGCTCAACAACAATTTGAATTCACATACGAAAGAATCAAGAACCCAACATTTTAAAAGAGAGTGATGCCAATCCTTCATAAAGTTTTCCAAAAAAAATAAGAGGAGGAAATGCTTCCCAAATCATTCTAGAGGCTGGTATTACCTTAATACCAAAGGGAATAAAAAGAGTCACAGGAAAACTGTAGACCCATAACTCTAATGACCAAGCTTACAAAATCCTCAACAAAATACTAGCAAACCATCTTTTGCGACATATAAAAATAACTTACATCAGGGCCAACTGAGATTTCTCCCAGGAATGCAAAGATATATCAGGCTTCATCAAAATTCAAATGGTTTGTGCTTCAAAGGACACTGCCAAGAAAGCAAAAAGACAAATGACAGAATGGGATAAAATATTTGCAAATCATGTACCTGATATGAACTTCAAATAGCCAAATGGTGGAAACAGCCCAAATGCTCATCAAATAAAGAATGCATAAACAAAATGTGGCATTTCTACACAGCGGAAATTTATTTACTTGCCCATAAATAGAAATTGAGTACTAATATATCCTACAATATGGATGAATCCTGAAGGCATTATGCTAAGTGTAAGAAACTAGTCACGAAAGGTCACATGTTATGTGATTCCACCTGTATGAAATGTCTACGGCAGGCAAGTCTGTAAAGACAGAAAGTAGACTGTTTAGACCTGGGAGAGAAAAGGCATGGAGATGAAGAGGTTGATAGTTAAAGAACAGAGTTTCTTGAGGTTATAAAAATGTTCTAAAGTTGGGAATATAGCAGGACCTCTGCATTTTAAAATGGATACTTTTTTAATGTTTATTTTTTAGTTGTAGTCGGACACAATACCTTTATTTTGTTTATTTATTTATTTTTATGTGGTGCTGAGGATTGAACCCAGGGTCTCACACCCAGGTGCTAGGCGAGTGCTCTATCACTGAGCCACATCGCCAGCCCTCAAATGGATACATTTTATGCTGTGTGAATTTGATCTTGATAGATATACTTTTTTTAAAAGAATAGAGTGGCCACCTGAGCTGAATGCTGTTGGGATAAAAAAAAATTAATAAAATTGACAATTGGATTTGTCAGACTAGGAGTGAGTGGTGAGAAAGAGAGGGAGAGAGAATCGGTAAACTTGAAGACAGATCAATGGAGATTATTGAACCTAAGGAACAGAAAAAAAGTCAAAATACAATGAAGAGAGCCTCAGATACCTGCAAAACAATTTCAAGTGTACTAACATACTGTATAATGGTGGTCTAGAATGAGAAAGAGAATGAAGTGGGAAGAGAATTAGCAGAAAAAGAATTTAAATAATGACCAAATTATTTCCAAGTTGAATGAAAACCACATATCCAAGAAGCTCAGCAAGATCCAAGCAGATTCGACTCAGAGGTCCACATCTAAAAATATAGCGAGACCCGTGAAAGTCAAAGACAGCAGCAGCTACAAGATACTGAGAGTGACAAGAAAATAACTATTAAAAAAGAACAGGGGTTGAGATTAAAACCTGACTTAACTTCAGAAACTGTGGAGGCCAGAAGGAATGGAACAGTATCTGCAGAGGTTGAAGGTCAAGACGGTCAACCAATGATTTTATATTTCCAGCAAAATTATCCTTGAAAACGAAGAAGAAATAAAAGCATTCCCAGATGAACAAAGACTGAGAGAATACATAGCTGTCTTAACAGCTACACAAGAAATTCTAAAGGGAATTCTTCAAGCTGAACAGGAAAAAAAAAATAGTGGATGAGAACGCAGATCTACATGCAGACATGAGGAGCCCCGGGGGAATTCAAAGTTCCCCTGCTGAGAACATTCCCTTTCCCACTTAAAGGTGACTAATAACTAGGAAAAACAACGTGAATATGTTTTTGTTTTTAATTTTTCTCCTATCCTAATTTTAAAGGCGATCACACAATCGATGATTATAAACCTGTGTTGATGGGCATGCAAGTATATAAATGTGATTTGTTTGAAAATAACAGCACAGAGGAATTGGAAGCAAATAGAGCCGAAGAGGAGTGAATATGTTGTATGACATTAAGTTAAAATATTAAGTTCATATTAATCTGAACTAGACTATTATAAGTAATAATTACAGTCCCCAAGCAACCACTAGGAAAATAGCAATATCAAGTAAAATAAATTACAAAGATTAGGAATGGCAAACACAAGAATATAAGAGCAAAAGAGAATGAAGACATAAAGTGGTGGGGGGTGGGGGGGGGAGAGACAGCAAATACCAGAAAATCCTACCTTAGTGATAATTAAATTTCAAAGGATTAAAACTCCAATTAAAATGCAAGACTGACGGAATGGGTAAAACGTATGATTTAATTATACATAATCTACAAGAGATACAATTTAGATGCAAAGACACAAAGAGATCAAAAGTGTGAATAGATGGGAAATGCTATACCATTCAAACCGGGAACAGCCACAGTGGCTCTCAGTAGTCCCATCATGTGCAGGAAATGTATTTCAAGGCCCCCACTGGGTGCCTGGAACCAGGGATAATAGCGTATTCTACATGTACACTATGTTGTTTCCAAACATACATACTTAGGAACAGCAGCACTTAGATCCTAGCGACCTCAGCATACACTTTTTAAAATGTCCTTGATAAGTTGAGAACTTTCCCTTTCCCAGTTAAAGGAAACACGTCATGGCTTCTCTGTGGCACATCCAACGAAGTTAACAGCCTCACTCCTCTGGTGCCCCGGAGTCGTGATTAAGTAAAGAAGAGCTACTTGAAATCAAGTATGGCAATGCCTGGCCAGTCAACCTGATAACCAAGATGGCTACTGAGTGACCAAGACAGGTGCAGTGGATGAGCTGAACAAAGGGATTCACACTCCAGGCAGGGGGCAGCAGGACAGCAGGACCTTTCACCACACTACTCACAAGTAGGTGTGATTTACAATCCACGAATGGTTTATTTCTGGAATTTTCCATTTAATATTTGCATGGAACCACCGGTAATTAAAACCATAGAAGGTGCTATTACAAAAAGAGTGCTATTGCTACTACAGCACTACCGGACATTTCGAGTCAAAAAGCTTACGAGGAACAGAGATGACATTGTGTGATACAAGGTCAATCCATCAGGAAGGGCAGCGGGAGTTGGGGAAGACAGAGGATTAGAGGAAGGGCGCAGTTTCCAATTGCTCCACAGCTTGAGACTCAAGCAGCGGGAGAAGTATTACTTCTCAGCAAGGAGGGTGACTGAAGGAACTCACTGAAATTCAGCATTGGACAATGAAATAATCACAGAGACACAGAAGTTCAGAAGCTCTGAACACAGAGCAAGAAATAATATGTGGGCGACGTGCCAGTTTGGCTGGGAGTGGAGGGGTGAGCGCGCCAGTTACTGCAGACGGGGAGGGGAGCACAGGCAAGAAGAAAAACACCGGAATAACCTTGCCTTGGAGGAGCTGGAGAACAGAGAGGGAGGCTGATCTTAACTGACCCGGAGGAGATGGGCAAGCTGAAGATTGAAAAGAGCTCGGTCGTCCAGCGGGTGAGCAGAGAACTGAGGTGGGGACCATTTACAAGTGGCCACGTGGGAGCGTCCGGTGGCCCGAGTGAGGAGTTCACAGAAAACACTGTCAGCCTGTCCCAGCAAATGCCTGCCGTGGGGTCCGGGCAGTGCCTGGTCCAGCACCACAGAAAGGACCGTGGCGGGTGTGATCCAGGCTGGGAATACCAGGGGAGAGAGGAAGAAGCCCAAAACAGGACGGGGGCCCATCCGCGCTCCCGGTGTGATCTTGGGAATCCACATTCGTGGCAGTGGGACCTGGGAGACTGCAGAGGGGGAGATTCCTGCTCTACAAGGGGAGGTCTCGAGACAGCAGGCATCCCACAGAGGTCAGCGCCAGCCCAGCGAAGGGCACGGATCTCATCTCTCTGGAGTGAACACCTCCAGGTGAAGTTCCCCAGGACAGTCAGAACTGAACCCCGGCTGCTGCAGCTTCCCGTTTGCCCTCTGCAGCTGCCCCTCTCTTTGCGTTGACCAAAACCCCAATGGCCAGTGCGTCCCAGGCTGTCCTACCCCACACTGGGAGATGGGGGGCTGAGAGCGGCAGGCCTCGGCAGCCGGCAGCGTGGTGAGGGACACTAAGAGGTCAGATTTGACAACTCCCACCCCTTGATCCACGGGTACAGAGTCCAGAAAGAAATGCTCAGCAGTGCAGGCAGTGACCTTCGTCCTCGGCAACAGTCCTGACCCCCTCAGCAGACACAAGCCCTTCATGTTCATTAAGAATCTTTTTCTTTTTTCTTTTTTGGTGCTGGGCATTGAACCCAGGGCCTTATGCATGCAAGGCAGGCACTCTACCTACTGAGCTATATCCCCCGGAGCACGGGAGGGATAGAGGACTCTAGATAGGGCAGAGGGGTGGGAGGGGAAGGGGGCAGGGGGTTAGCAACGATGGAGGACTGTGATGGACGTCATTACCAAAGTTCACGTATGAAGACACGAATTGGTGTGAACACACTTTATACAACAGAGATATGAAAAGTAGTGCTCTATGTGTGTAATAAGAATTGTAATGCACTCTGCTGTCATGTATTTAAAAATTAAAATCTATTAAAAAAAAAGAATTCTTTTCTTATCCCCTTCCTTTTTTGTTTTTTCTGTTCTCTGTGTCTGTGCACATATATATGTGTGTGTTGTTGCTGCACTCACTGATTGGTTTGAGGACAGATGCAGATATGATTTTTCTTTCATTTTGATCATTTCTCAACTATTTATCACTTAGACTTAGTTTGATTTTACAGGGTAGAGTTTTTTGTAGACATGTGTTGGTGTGATTTTCTATTTATGTTTGTCCTTACCTTTGTTTTTCTGTTCTTCTTATTCTTTCTTCCCTCTCCTCCCTCTCTGATAACCACATTCTCTTTCCCTCTCTATTTACTTTATCACTTTTGGCTATTTCTCGCTCCTCTTCATCACCTGCTGCCTCTCTCCTACTTCCTCTCTGTTCACTTTTTAAATAGACCTTCCCCTGTCTTCCTACCTGATTTTCTCTTCACTGAAGGAGCAGTACTTTTACTCTTAGAAGTAGTAGCTTATGTGATTCCTACCCCACCATGCATGTTGTTGCGGTTATTAATAGGGTGAACAGAGTTGACATGTGCTGTTTAATTCTAGATCTAGCTTTCTGCCTTTGATCTCTGTTTCCAGGATTAAATGTGGACTGACCACTCCTCTTTGGATGGACATTTGTGTTGTAGCTGTCAAAGTAGGTATCAGACATTTATTTTAAGGCTGCATATCGGTCGCTACCATTATTGCTGTGGCTTGCACCCCGCTTTTTTCTAAGAAGGGCTGGGAAGTGATTGGGATACTATAAGTTAGTCACAGGATAGAGACCCAAGACTAAGCTTCACTCGCATCTCAGCCAGGTGACAGTGAACCTCACTTTACACATGAACTACCTCCAAAGGGGCTCCAAAAAGACTTCAAAACATAGAACAACCAAGTCCCAATTAGGAACAACTAGATGGGGGCTCCAGGTCCCACTCCTGGACATCTACTCACCCAGCAAAACAAAGGGGAAGTCCCAACACAATAGCTCAGAGGAGCCCAGATCATGGAAGCACCTCCCCAAGAGTAAAAACATCAGCAGTTCTACAGCAGCAAACTGAGCCGAATGGAGGCTGAAATTCACACCCAAATCGTGATGAGCCTGGGTTGTGAGGCTAAAAGATACCAAGAACACAGGAATTAGGACAAAAAAAGAAAACCAAAGGACATATGCATGAAAGAGACAAGGAATTCATCTCAACATATGTGCAAGTCCAAGATCTCTGAAAACATGAGGAAACAGCCTCCACCCACGCACCCCCACCACCAAATTTACAATTCTACAACAAAGGAACCCACAGATATGGAAGTAAAAGAAATTGCAGAGACAGGCTATAAATTTGATTATTAAAATGTTCACTGGGCTAAAAGAATATCTAAGGAATAAACGGAGAGAGCAAATATGGCAGATAAAAGACCATTTCAATAAAGAATTAGAGATACTGAAAAGAAAATAATCAGAATTCCTGGAAATGAAAGACACAGAGAATCTAATAAAAACTTCACTTGGAGGTGTCACCAACGAATTAGATCATGTAGAAAAATCAAACTTCAGGCCTTGAAAATAGTGTCTCTGAATTTGAACACTAAATATGTAATAAAAGGGAAAAAGACCATGCCCAGAATATGCAAGAACTCTGGAATGACACCAAGAGGCCAAATTTAAGAGCCAGTTGGATAAAGGAGAGCATGGAGATACAGGCTAATGGCATTAAGAATATATTCATGAAATAATAGTAGAAAATTTTCCTAATCTTAGAAATGACCATCCACATGCAGAAGGACAAGATAAAATGGACCCTGCAAGACACATCATAATCAAAATGCTAAACACAAAAAATAAGGAAAGAATATGAAAACTTCAAGAGAAATACATTAGGTTCCATTTAGAGGCACACCAGTAAGGCTCATTTCTGACTTCTCAAACCCTAAAACCAAGGATGTCTAGAAATGAGTTATTCTGAGATCTGAAAGAAAACAATTGCCAACCAAGAGTGGCATATCCAGCAAAACTATCTTTCAGGATCAAGAGAGAAATAAAAAGTTTTCACAAAAAAGGATAAATTAAAAGAATTTATGACCACTCAGCCAGCACTACAAATAATAAAGATATACCAAGTAGAGAAAAAACTCATACACAAATGCAGAGCTCCCAAATGGATGAAGCAATCTAGAAGAGCAGCCAACTAAATAAAAACTAGGATTGAATTAAATATAAGAAACAAACCAAAATGGCAGGAAGTAAAAAAATCTATCCATAATAACACTGTGTGTATATGGCCTCAACTCTCTAAGACACAGATTGGCAGAATGGATTGTAAAACAAGGTCCAATTATATGCAGTTTGCAGGAGACTCATAGGCAAAGACATATTTATAGGCAAAGACATTCTCTGGTTGAAAGTCAAAAGGATGAAAGAAGGTAAAATGGAGTCTGAAAACAAGCAGGAATAGCTATTCTTATACCTGATAAAGTAGATTTTTCAAGCAAAAATAAATCAGAATATATAAAGAAGGTCACTACATATCGGTAAATGGAACAATCCAACCAGAAGATATAGCTTTATTTATGTCCAAATGTCAACGCACCTAATTACATTAAGAAATACTTCTCTGCAGGGTGCCGTGGCACATCCAGCCTCAGCAAAAGCGAGGTGCTAAGCAACTAAGCAAAATTAGAGATGAATTAAGAGATAGTACCACAGACAAAATCCAATGTGTCAATAAAAACTATTTTGAAAATTTATAATAAAATACAAAATAGGGCTGGGGATGTGGCTCAATCCTTGGCACCCCCCCCCCCAAAATAATACTTCTTGACATTAAATCCCAAATGGGCCCCAATAATAATCCTGGGTGATTTCAACATACCACTTTTACCAATATACTGGTCATCCAGATATAATATTTTATAAAGATATTCCAAATTAAATAAAACTATAAATCAAATGAACCTAACAGACACCTACAGAATATTTCAACTAAAAACAGCTGAATTCACATTCTTCTCATCATCTCACAGAACTTTTCTAAATACACCACACTTTAGATCTCAATGTAAGTCTTAGCAAATACAAAAAAAAATTGATATAATCTTGTGTATAATCTTGTGCATCTTATCAAGATCATAATGGAATGAAATTAGAAATCAACAGCAAGAAAAATAATAGAAATTACATAAATTCATAAAGATTGAACAACACTCTTTTAAATGAAGAATGGATCATAGGAAAAAATGAGCAAAGAAATAAAAAAAAAATTCTTAGTAACAAATGAGCTCAGAGATAACACATATCAAAATCTCCAGGACTGAATGAAAGCAGTTCTAAGAGGAAAGTTTATAGAATTGAGTGCTTAAATTAAAAAAAAAAAAATCTCAAGTAAATAATTTAATGTTATACCTCAAGGCCCTGAAAAAGAACAAATTTATTCTAAAATCAGTATAAGACAAGAAATAACTAAGATAAAAGCCAAAATTAATGAAACTGAAAATTCAAAATACAAAGTTAAACAAAGAGTTGGTTCTTCAGAAAGATAAATAATATTTGCCGCAGTCTGGCTGGGCACAAAATCACGAGCCACTCACACCTTGTAGATTCAAACAGCAACTCTTTATTCCCAAACTGTCACCGGCACTCTACACGCACGTTCTGGGGAAAATCCACCGGCACTCTACATCCCAAATACTCTCTCAATCCCCCCGAGAACTCAACGGGAACTCAAGGAGCGGGCGGGCGCCGGAGGCAGCAGGATACGCCCTATTCCCAGCAGGAATCACCTTAAACCTGGAACTGCCCTAAACCTGGATCGCCCTAAACCCCCATCTGCCCTAAACCCTGATCGGCCCTAAACCCGGATCCACCCTGGTCCTTGAGCAAGGTCACCTTTCATGCAAAGTCACTGCAAATGACCTGGGTCCAAGGCAAGCCCATTTCCACAATGGAGAGTCCTCCCTCTAAGCAACATGGGGTAGGCTGACAAGGAAATTGCCATGCGTCATTCTTACTTAGCTATGGCTCTCAGCAAATATTGATGATTCTTTATCCAAACTAACTGAGAGGTGGGGGAGAGAGAGAGAGAGAGAGAGAGAGAGAGAGAGAGAGAGAGAACCCCAATCAACAAAATTAGAGATGAATTAAGAGAGAGTACCACAGACAAAATCCAATGTATCTTTAAAAACTGTACTGGAAATAAACTGGAAAATCTAGAAGATACTGAAAAATTTCTAGACACATATAATCTAATCCAATTGAACCATGAAGATATAGAAAACCTAAACAGCAAAATCAAGCAATGTGATTGAAGAAACAATTAAAAGCCTTCTGACAGATTCCTTAGAAAACTTGGAATGGAACCACCATTTGACCCAGCTATCAAGCTCCTTGGTTTATACCCAAAGTTGCTTAAAATCAGCATACTATAGTGACACAGCCACATCAATGTGTATAGCAGCACAATTCACAATAGCTAAATTATGGAACCAACCTAGATGCCCTTCAGTAGATGAATGGATAGGGAAACTGTGGTATATATACATACTGGAATATTTACTCAGCATTAAAAAAGAATAAAATCATGGCATTTGCAGGTAAATGGATGGAGTTGGAGAATATCGTGCTAAGTTAAGTTAGCCAATCCCAAAACACTAAAGGACGAATGTTTTCTCTGATAAGTGGATGCTGATCCATAATGGGGTGGTGTGGGAGCACGGAGGAATGGAGGAGCTTTGGATAAGGCAAAGGAGAGGGAAGGGAGGGGAGGAGCTTGGGGGTAGGAAAGATGGTAGAATGAGCTGGTCATCATTACCCTAAGTACATGTATGAAGACATGAATGGCGTGACTCTACTTTATGTACAACCAGAGAAATGAAAAATTGTGCTCCATATGTATAATATGAATTGAAAGGCATTCTGCTGTCATGTATAACAAATTAGAACAAATAAATACATTTATTTATTAGTCAAGGAAAGAAAACTATAGACCAACATCCCATATGCAAACCAATCAATGCAATTCAGACTTAGGACAATAAATATGGTACATATATACAATGAAGTTTTACTCAGCCATACATAAGCCATAAATAAGAAAGAAATCATGGTACTTTCTGGTAAATTAATGGAAATGGAGAACATCACACCAAGTGAAATAAACCAGACTCAGAGAGTCAAGGATCAAATATTTTCTCTTATTTGCAGAAATTAGGGGAAAATCAGTGGGGAGGAGGGGTTGGTTCCATGAAAATACAGAGAGGAAGTGTATTGGTGGGGGAGGGATGAGGGGTAGGAAAAGGAACTGCAGAATAAAATTAAATTATGTGACATACATATACCACAGTAAATTTCACCTTTGTGTATACATATAAAGCACTAAAAAAAAAAAAAAAAAAACATTAAATAGCCAAGCATGGTAGCACACGCCTATAATCCCAGTGGCTCAGGAGGCTGAGGCAGGAGGATTGCGGGTTCAAAGCCAGCCTCAGCAAAAGCAAGGTGCTAAGCAACTCAGTGAGACCCTGTCTCTAAATAAAATACAAAATAGGGCTGGGGATGTTGCTCAGTGGTTGAGTGCGAGTGCCCTTGAGTTCAATCCCCAGTAACCACCCCCACAAAAAAACAATAAACAAATAGAAAAAAGACCAGTAGAGTAGAGGTGGGGAATGGGGGAAAGGAGGAAGGGAGGAAAAGAGGACAGATCGGGGACTGAATGGAGAAAATTTTATTCCATGCATGTATGATTATGTCAAAATGAAACTTACTATTATGTATAGCTACAATACACTAATAAAAATACTGAAAAAGAGAAGTACAGCTATTACAACATATGGGCACCTAATAACAATGCCAAAATACATAAAGAAAAAATTTGGAATTGAAAATAGAAATAGATAATTCAACAAAAATAGGTGGAGATGCCAATACTCCATTAATGGATGGAATAAGTAAAAGAGGAGTTGACCATCACTGAAACAGCTAGACCCACAGGAGTCTACAAAACATGCCTCTCAATAGCAGCAGAATACACATTCTTCTCAAGCAAACATGAGGCATTCTCCAGGATACACCAGGTGTTAGGCCATGAAACAAGCCTTGATAAATTTGAAAGCAAGAGATTATCAAAATATGTTCTCTGAGCACAATGAATAAAATTAGAAATCAATGTTCCTCTTGCTCTGGGTCATTTATACATATGTGGAATTAAATGACACACCCACATATCACCATGAGCTAAAGACTAACTCACGCGGGGAAATAGAAAATATATTGAGATACAATGTACTGAAACTACAGGGTGCAGAGAAAGCCGTGCTCAGAGGAAAAGTCATGGCCGTGAATGCCTACATTAAAAAAGAAGAACGATCTCAATTTCGTAGCCTAAAACCTCCCACCTCAAAAAAGAAAACAAAATCAAATCCAAACCAAGCACAAGGAAGGGAATAATGAAATTTAAAGTGTAAATTCATGAAAAGGGATAGAAGAACAGTGAAGAGGAACAAAATGACAGACTTTTGCTATACTGATCAAAAGAAAAAGAGAGCGAGCTCAAATCCCTAAAATCAGCAATGTTTCACAAATGGTAAGTATGATAAGCACCTACTCCGAACAGCTGCAGGCCCACAAATGAGACAGCCTAGACAAAATCGATTATTATTATCTAGAAAAATACAAAGTGAAGACCTAGAAGATAGGCTCCCGTGTGGCCATGGCTACCCAGGACTGGAACTCCAACCTACACCGACCTCCTTCAGCTGCTCGGCTGCTTTTTTCTTACCTGGTTGCAGGGTGGCACGGGGGCTCTCAGGCCTGCCCCAAGCCTGGCTGGGGGCTCTGGTCTGGGGGCTTGGCCTCCTCTAGAGTGCAGGTTGCTGGGCTGTGGCTGGCAGGTTGCGGAGGCCTTTGTCTTAGCTGGACTTTTTCTTCTAGGTAGGAGGGGAACAGCATTTTTTTCTGCTTCCTACATCCTCAGCAGAAGCAGAACCCCCAGTCTAGCCCGTCTCAGGGGATGGTGGGTGGAGAGGAGGGTACGATGGTCAGAGACCCAAGCTGCACAGTCCCAGGCTGCTCCTTAAGTGAGGACCGGGGCCTGACCAGGGCAAGAGGGCCTGAGGGGGGACTCTTCAGAAAGACCACACTAATGGAAGGGGGGGTGCAGGCTGGACTGAGGGGAGGGAGAGTATCCGCAGGATGGCGGGAAGGGTTGAGGAGGGCTGGGATTCTAGGACAGTGACAGGGACACTCAGGGGAGGCTGCTGGCCTGGTGTTAGAGACCAAGAACAAGGATCAGCACACGGGACACCCAGTGGAGCTGACAGGGGCCGGTCCTAAGCTGCAAGGAGGGATATTCTGATGTGATGCACCAATTAAAAATACAGGAAGCAGTGGCCCTGGGAACGGAAACAGGAAATCAAACTTTACGTATGTATGATTCTGTCAAAATGAACCAACTACTAACACAAATGTGATGCACCAACTAAAGAAGAAATAAGTCAGGAAGCCGTTGCCTGGCCATTTGGGGCTGATGATGGAGAGGTCACAGGTTGGCTTCCTGGGTTGTCACGAGAGGGGCCACCTCCCTCCTGCAGTCTGATCTACAGCAGGCTGGCTTTCCGAGCTCTCTTGTGGGTGGGGCTGGCTTCCTGGGTCTGTCGCTGTGGGCTCAGGGTCAGGTGTCCTCACATGTGGTCCACATTGATGGATGGCAGACTCAGTCCTTCCTGGTCCTTCTCCATCAGGAAGGACACCATCCCGAGGATCATGGGCTGCTTCAGAACGATGCTGGTTTGTAGGCCTATGGATTCCCGTGGGACAAGACCCTTAGGTCAGAGTTGTGCTTTTAGGACTGAGCTCTGGCTGGGGAGTGAGATCAGCAAGCTCCCTGGGAACAAGGACCACAGGGCTGTGGCTGCAGGCCTGGGAGAGGCCGCAGCTTTGGGCCATGGGCACAGTGCCCTGTGGAGAAGCCCTGTGCCCATGGGCCCTGTGAGCTCCCTGCAAAAGGCCCCAGGCCCTTGGCACTGCCTTGTGGTGCTTGGTGGTCCCAGAGGCCAAGGCTGCACATACTCCCCTCCCCTTCCAGACTCTGATCTCTGTTTAGGTTTCTGTGCTGAGCACTCCCAAGCCCATCTGTAAATCGTATGCATTCTAAAAAATTCTGGCCGCACCCTGAAGCTGGAGGCCTCTCCCCAGAGGCCAGGACTGTAGTACCCTGCCTCCTGTGTGGGGTCCTCATTTTCCCTCAAGCCTGCTGGGAGCTGCCTGCATCAACCAGGCCGGGGGAATTATCTGGGGGCTTGTGGAGGGGGGCAGGGTCTCTGCAAATGGACCAAACTAGGGGCAGGTGGAAGGCTAGAGCCTCCCAACCTCGACTCCCCACCCCCATTTGCCCTGCATTCAGCCACATGACTGTGCCCGGCTCCTGAGCTGGCCGTCTCCTGGCACTGTGCGTCCTTCTGCCCTGGCCCCGGGTGCAGCATCACAACTTGCGGAGGATCCAGTCTCAGGAAAAGCCACATGCCAGTAAGTCCAGTCACTGTCACTTTTCTACCTGCAGAACAAGTGACCCCTCCTACGGGCACTTGTGTGGCCTCCCCTTCCAGGACGCCTCCCCAGCCCAGGCACTGCCCACGAGGAACCCTGAAAACCTCAGCCACAGGCCCGGCTCCTGGCCATGGCGATGGGTGGGGGCCCTGCCTCCTGTGTGGGGTCCTCATTTGCAAAACGACAAAAGCCCTTGCTTCAGGACCCGCCCCTTCTCCACCCTGCCCTTCCCTCCAGCCACCTGGTTTCTGCTGGGTCCTGCTTATCCTGGTCTTCTCTCCATTCCTGCTGCTTCCTGCCTGCCCGCCCACTCCGTTCTGTCCACAGGCTTGTGACCCTTTCCTTCTAACCGAGTCCCCGTTTCCCTTCCAGTGTGGGGATTGTCCCCTCTGCTCTGTCCTCTCCCTCCAGCCCATCCCCCTGGTTCTGGTTCCCCTCCTGCAGGCAGTCCAGCAGGCCCCTGGCAGTAGCTGTGCTGGGCGCAGTGGAAACATCACGTCTGCTGCCCCCGCCCCCAGCGCTCCCTGCCTGACCCAGACCCTTTCCCACCCAGCTTCCCGCCCATCCACAGAGAGGTCTGCAAGATTTCAGTGGCCGATGTCCCCCGCGCCTGCTGCCAGCTGTCCTCAGCACAGGCGCGTCCCGACTGCCATGTCCCAGGTGATGCTGCAGTTAGAGTGAGGAGGGGTCCCCGGGGCTTCTCCCACATCCTTGGGCAGGCAGCCTGAGCCTCCCTCTCCTGCCTGGGCCTTCCACCCTCTGTGGCCCGCACACACGCACGTGGGGACTTGTACCCTCCTGACCAGCACCCCCCCCCCCCCCCCCNGCTGGGCTGCGGCCTCTTGATGTGGCCTCCTGCTGCTGGGGCACGGGCCTTAAAGCGGCAGGACACACGCCCATCCCACCCAAGATAGACACTACTGTCTTTGGAGCGAAGCTCCACCCGCCCGGAGATTCCTGGCAGGCGGGGTCACAGAGGTGGGGGTGCTCAGCAGGCACTTGAGAAAAAAATCTAGTACCTGATGCTTTCTCTTTCCTTCACTGTTGAGAAGAAACCTCTCTGGAAACCAAGGACACCTATTGTGGGAAGCCTTTCTCTGGTACCTCCAAGCCCAAGATGAGAGCCTCCCTGCAGAAGTCCCTCACTACTGACCCTGGGCAGGTTTGCCATCAGTACAGCGCAGGAGGGGTCCCGCTTTGTGGGTTGCCTAATGTTCCATTACAAGGATAAATTATTTTGTTCAACAACTTCTCTGCTAAATAACTGTTTTCGTTTGTTTTTATGAAACCACTGCAGTGGACGTTCTTACCCACATGTCCCAGGCTCGTGTCTGTGGGAGTTTCCGTGGAGAGGATTCTTCCAAGCATTGTTGCCTGGTGAAGGAGTAAGTGCATTTTTAAATGTATCAGGTACTACCAAGGTGCCTTTGATTTGTCCTCTGAATCAGTTGTGCACACTCTAGCTGTGACATGAATTCCATTGAGTGACTTCCCACTAGAAGCAGAGCCACACCAAAGGAAACAGGAATACCCTGGAAGCCGGGTGACTTGTGCCCCAGAGGAACTGGGCTGTTGGATCAGCCTGGAGACTCAAATTTTGAAAGACTTCCCAGATGGAGTGACCCAAGTGTCGGAAAACTCATCAGAGATGAGCTCTTATCCCCTCCGTCCTCAGCCCCTTCAAGGTCCCCAAGACCAGCTGGTCAGATCCAGGCCCCAAGGCTCGGAGGGGCTATGGGACCAGGGCTGAGTCCAGACCAGAGACATGACTGATGCCCTCACAGAAGGCCAGGGTGACACTGGGGGGACTTGCGGCTGGAGGACTAAGTCTGCTTCTGGGAGCTTTCATTCCCTCCCTGGTTTGTGGGCAACATACGTCAACCCTGAATGCTCTCCTCTAAACAAGAAAGAAGAGTGGTCCTGTAGATGCCAAGAGTTGGCCTTTGTGCAACCTTTCCACGGAGCACATAAGACTGGAGGGTTCGTGGCAGGAGACGATGGCGCCCTGCCCCTCCACCCTGCCCTGCACCTGCCTTGCTGGAGTGCACACCCTCCCCTCTGCCTACGTGTCTCTCAGGTCTTCTGTCCTACTTAGTGCCTCTCCCCACTCATGATCCTGGAGCACAGTGGCTCCAGTCTGAAGGTGGGGTCTGGGGGTCGGGGGGCAACTCAGAAGGCCCTGGGCGTGGGGCAGGGCTTGCAGACATGGTGTCCAGAAAGGGGACCAGGGACTTCCTTGCCTAGAGACAAGCTTCCCAAAGTGGCTGAGCTTTTCACCCATGGTGGTGTCTGAGCCAGGCTGCCCAAGTCGCAGCTGGGACAGCTCTCCAACTGAAGACAGCCACTCGCTTTTCAGAAAGGAAGACTGACCTTCGCGGAGCCCCAACCCCCGGCCCCAGAGGGGTCTCCGACCCCAGGCCTGACTCTATGTACCGGGATTGCCTCTGTGCTCCAAATGCCTGACTTTAGGTTCAAAGGGAGAAGCTGACCAGGAGGCAGGGGGAGTCCGGCAAACTAGAAGATTCCCTGGTTTGCTGGCCTTCGCAGCACCAGCCAGGCAGGAGAGATGGCTGTAAAAGGCCACATGTTGACCAGCCCAGGTGGCAGAGTGAGGCCTGAGTGGCCCCAGGTTGTCCTGGCTCTGCACAACTTCCTGGACCCAGGAGGGCTGTCTGCTTCCTGCACCAAAAGTTCTTGCTTCCCCCTCACCCAGAGCTCTGGACGTGGCATATGGGGACAGCAGCCAGGCCTGTGGCCAGCCCTCCCTGCTACACATTATTAGCAGCGCAGTCCCTGCAGGGGCCAGAAATTGGCTCAGCCTCCTGGGGGGAGATCCAATTTTCACCTGCGAAGTGGGAGGAGGGCGGTGCTCCTCTGACGCGCCAAGCCCCACCTCCAGCCCAGCTGCGCCCCAAGGCTGCCGTCTCCCAGCCCAGCTGAGCAGGTGGGGGCTGGTGGGGAGTGAGGCCCGGCGGGGCAGGCTCAGCTTGTCCCTGAAGTTCCTGGGGTGCACATGCCAGCCTTCTGTGGGTCTCAGCTTCCACCTCTGAACATGAAGGGGCTGACAGACCTGCAAGCCCTGAAATCCGACCAGAGACCCCTGCCCTGCTTGTGCCAGCAGTCACTCAGTCAAAGTCCCGGGGCAGCTGCTGTAGGCCAGTATGACACCAGTGCTGGGTCTCAGGTGGCAGGCTGACTTGTCAGGTCTGACTGGAGCTGACCACCGCGAGTAACAGGGGATATCGGGGCAGGGGAGGGTGGAAGCCATGGGCGTTCTGAGAGGGGCATCTGGCCCAGGCCAGGGGCTCTCACTCATTCAACAAGTGCTTCTCGAGCACAGCTGTGCCTCAGAATCCAGGGAGGATGGGCTCTAGGACCCCCACAAACCCCAAATCCACAGGTGTGCAAGTCCTTGTATCAACCGGCGTAGTATTTGCATGAACCTACACATATGCTCCCAGACACTTCAAATCATCTCTAGACGACGTGAAACACCTAATACAATGTAAATGCTACATAAATAGTGGTTACATTGGGAATGAAGACAAGAAAAGCGTTGATACATGTTCTGTACAGATTCAATTTTTTTCCAAATATTTTCAGTCCTCAGCTGGTTGAATGGAGAAGGCGGAACTCACGTACCATGCATCAAGGTTCCTAGGCCAGACACGGCAGGGGACAGGCCCTGGCTCCTGGAGCCTCATCTGGGTGGGCTGTGCTTTGAGGCCGAGGCCGATGGAGGAGCTGTGGGAGGTGATTGGCACCCAGATGTGGAGTCTGAGCAGAGGATGGATGGGGGCTCTGGCAAGTGAAGAATTCTCTGGTTGGTTCACTGAAGTTTGGGATGGGGTGACTTGGGGTTTGGGGAGGATGTCCCCTTCCCTTTGACAGTGGAACTTGGTCTTCCCTTTGAGTGAGTGGGCTGGACTTGGTGACCTGCTTCTAATCAACTGCCCCCCTAGGGTGGTGGCAGTTTGTCTTGCCCACCAAGCCTATGAGGGCCAGATTGGGCAGCTCTCAGCTCCGTCTGTCTGTCTGTCTCTGAGTGGAAGGACAGAAGGCGGCTGGTGAGCATCCTCTCCCACAGGCCCTGCCTTCCAGGGCCTCGGTTTCCCCGCTGGAGAGTCAGGGGGAGAGCTGGCCTCTCCAGGCTGTTTTTCCACAAGTTTTATTAGTTGTGTGTTTGGGCTTGGTCAGCACATGGTTCCCGGCTCCCTTTCTATTTTGAGACTCCCTCTGTCTCTGGTGAATGCAATTTTCAAGTCTCTCCTATCATACTTTTTTTTTTTTTTTAATGATATAGTCTTTCAAAGTAGCCTTCTATTTTTACTTTTCCTTTGGCAGGATAATTTCTGACCCTTTTCTCACCACCCAAGTCAATTTCCTTTGTTAATTTCCAAGCGTCTCCCTCCCACAGGGGCCTCACCTCTTGGTACTTAATTGATTTCTTCTATCACGTAATTCCAGGGTTTCGTCAATAAGCAATTTTAGGCCCATTGTCGATTTCTATTTTTTATACCATTTGATCTGCTCCGAGGCTGAGTACTTGGATTAGACACAAAATGAGATTTCATTATCTCTTAGATGCCAATTTTCCCTCTGGCCCCTTTCACTGAGGCAAGAATACTCTGGACTTTTTATACTCCCTTCTAATTAATTACTCTCTGTTTTTATTCATTTCCCTGACTTCAATCTTGTGAGTTAAAAGTGTAAATTAACACATGACCCCTACTCCAAATTTATCTTAACTTTAGGGGATTTTCTAGGGGTCCACAGGCTCTTGGATGCCAGGTCCTCCTATAGACAGAGCCCATGCCCAGAGGGTCCTTTTATTTCACTGAGTGGGACTTTTCCTACCCCCAGCTCTGCTGATGCCCTCTGCCTGGGCGAGTGCCTTCTCTGGTTGCTGCTACCCAGTATACTTCTGGCCCAGAAGTCAAGAGGCCCAGGAGGGCTGGGACCAGCTGGGGCCCCAGGCAGCTGCCCACGTGGGCGGTGGGCGTGGGAGCCAGCCCTGGCTCTAGAAACCGGAGCCCCTGGTGGCTGGCCGTGGGCAGGCAGGCTTTGTTTGACACAGCCAAGACCCTGCAGACAGACCCTGTTAGACATTTTTGCCACCTGGAGGAGAAACCTGTCAAAGCCATTCCCGGTTACTCTCAGCTCCTATCGACCGCCTCTGCCGCGGCCTCTCTGGAGAGGGATCCATTACCACCTGAGCAGGGAGAGCTGCACACCCAGGCTGCCACCGGTGCAGCCTCCTCTGTGACCCCGCCTGCCAGGAATCTCCGGGCGGGTGGAGCTTCGCTCCAAAGACAGTAGTGTCTATCTTGGGTGGGATGGGCGTGTGTCCTGCCGCTTTAAGGCCCGTGCCCCAGCAGCAGGAGGCCACATCAAGAGGCCGCAGCCCAGCACTAGCCAGGACACCCCTGCCTGTGCCCCCTCTGCCTCCCCATCCCTCCCGGGCCTTGTTTGGCTAGCGTGGGACTCACTGCCTGGCTCCCTTACTGAGCGCCACCTTATACTGGGCACCGTGCGAGGTGCTGGGATCCTGGCATGACCAAGCGAGACAGTGCCGGGAGCCTGGAGCACGGTCTCTCTCACGTGTGCTGAGTTCTGGGCCAAGACCGAGAAAGGAAGGGGGCTAGAAACTGGCCTGGGCAGGGGCCACTGAAAGGGGTGGCAAAGTGGGGACCGTCCCAAGCTCAAGTTGAGGAGGCAGCATTTTAGCTGAGGTTTGTGTGACAGAGAGCTGGATGTGCCGTGCAGGGTGGCGAAGCCACATGCCCAGAAAGGACCTCAGATGTTCTGGGAACCACTGGGAGTTTCCTGCAACGGGAGCAGGAGAGAAGAGGGCAGGAGGGACTTTGCAGACTGGCAGCCCCTGTGTTTTAGGGAACCTGTGTGGAACTTTCTGACCGCCTTCTCTGAAATAAATCTGAAAACCAGCAAATGAGAGTGCAAATGAACCTTGGCCTTCCATGAGAAGCTCGTCCACCTGGACCCTGCAGTGTGTGTGGGTGTGTGTGTGTGTGCGCTCGTACACACGGACATTGACGACGTCTCCCGGGACCAGTGTTCCCTTCGTGGAGCAGGGCCCCCGGGCACTCCCTCGTGGCGTGGAGGGGATTAGATGAGCTAACGCCGACAGCAGCCTGAGAACAGGGCCTGGCCCATGGACGGGCTCCACGGGCGTCAGCTCTCGTTACTGTGGTGTGTACATTTGCCATGTGGGACTGGTTAGGGAGGGAGTGGGCCTGGACATGGTTACTGACACGATCGGTTGCATAAGATCTGAGGGCGCGTGTTTCTGTGGACATCTGGCAGGACATATATAATCTAATAAGAATCCATAACCTCTTTAAAGCTATGACGCGCTTCCCCAGCTAATCTCTCATCTGATTGGAGAATGACCTCAGCTTACGAGAACCCTCCTGCTGCGGGTGCCATGGTGGGGAGGGTCCCTCACCTCCTGCTGTGCAGGGTCCACACCCATGGGTTAAGGGAGGTGCTCGAGGGGGTCCAGCCTGGCGGGCAGCCCTGGAGGCCAGGGCTGGTCCGTGCTGGCTGTGTTGGGCCTCAGGGCTTCAACCACTGCCTTCGGGTCGGCTTCGGGAAGGGATCAAAGAGAAGGGAGGATTTTTGCCCTGTAGAGCTGGGCAGGTTGGGGGGGGGAGTTCCAAGGAATGACTTCCCATCACCTGGGGCCAATCCCTCAGCAGTGGACATGGTGGCCTCACCAGGGTGATTGTCCATCTCAGAATCTGTAGCCTGGCCTGGGAACCGCACCATGGATGAGGGCCAGCCGGGCTGCACCAGGGCAGGAGATGTGCTCTCCAGGCTGACTGCTGCCTGCCCACACCCGACAAGCCCCTTCACCCTGGGCCTCAGTTTCCCTATCTGGAAAATCACGAGAAGGAGATGAGAAGGTCCCCGAGACCCACTCAGTCTCTCGCGGCAATGAATGGCTGTGGAGCAGTTTGGACTCTCACAGACCCTGTCACCCCACACTGAGAACCAGGGGTCCCCAGGTCAGTTCGGCAGCTCAGGCCAGGTCTGCCCTTCCCTGGCACACGTGTGCAGGACCAAGTGGGCCCAGAGGCCCCAGCAAGAGGAGCTCGAGGTGGCCTCGCTTCCCGGAGCTATCGTTTCCAGGGCGCCGGGCCAACCCGGAGAGGGAGCAGGCCCGTCTCCTCGCATTCTCCCCGCTGCATTGGCGGCTAATTGACCACAGGACAGTATCTATGGCGCGTATACAGTAAACATGACTTCAGCCATCTGGAACCGTCTTCCTGCGAGCTGTCCATCACTCCATGGCCCCTGGCCAAGTGCTGGGAGGAAGTTCCCACATGGGGGTGAAGGAGGCTCCCTCCTGGCCAGAGCCTCGCCCTGAGTTCCCCCGCTCAGCCTTTTGTCTCAGCCCAGCAGCAGGGCAGCCCAGCTCTGCTCCCCTGGAGTCGCTGGGCCAGGGCTTACGAGGGGCAGCCACACCAGGCTCCAGGGCCCTGTGGAGACAGGTCTCATTTCTCCCTGCCCTCTAGAGGAAGCACAAGACAACGCCACAGCCTTCTGCTGAGGAGTCAGGGCTCAGAGAGGCAGGGTCACGCAGGTCACACAGGTCACACAGGTCACGCAAGTCACACAGGTCACACAGGAACCATTACCGGACCTGGGTCTGCTCAAGCTCTACCGCCTCCTGGGCTTGTTTCCTGGGGCCGCAGCAAGACATGACCACCAACTCTGCTTAGAGCCCGAGAAGCGCATCCTCTCACTGTTCCGGAGGCCACGAGGCCAAAAGCAGAGGCCCCAGGAGGGGTCTTCTTGGGTCCGCCAGCTTCGGGTGGCTGCGGGTGCTCCTGGCCTACGTCCCTTCGGCCTCTGCTTCTGCCTCCCCGTGGCCGCCGCTGTGCACGCGGGTCTCCTGGACAATGCTGACCACGGGGTCCGTGGCCACCCTAAATCCAGGACGACTTCATCCTGAGAGCCTTAGCTTAATGGCAACCTCAGAGACCCTATTTCCAAATAACGCCCTGTCACAGGACGGGGTTAGGACACGGGCACGGCTTCGTGGGAGCCGCCGTCAGGCCCCTCCACCTCCCGACACAGCTTCCTGTCAGAGTCCCCTGGACTGTGGGGAGAACTTGAGCGTCCCTGGAAGGGGCCCGGTGTGTGGGCTAAAAACAAAGCGGGCAGGACTGGGCGCCCAGCTCCCTGACTCCCACCCCCTCGGGCCTCTCCACTCCTCCCTCCCCCAGTGCCTGGTGATTCTGGTGCTGGCTACGGCAGGGATTCCAGAGGGGCTTCCCTGCAGTGGGGTTGGGTGACCTGACGGGCTGACACCCAGGGCAGGGACAGGGTCCTTGTGGTGGGCAGAGGTGCAGATAGGGTTAGGTGGGAGCTCAGCTCTCTTGGCCTCTCTCCCTTGGAGCCCTGTGACCATGGCCCTTGCTGTGGGTGAGGAGCCAGGACCTCCAGGCTGTGGAGCAGGACAGTTGGTGGGCACTGGAGAGTTGGCTTGGGGACCCTGGAGTCACTGTGTTAGTGCTGGGCCTAGACTTAATGGTGGCTTGGGAAGGAAGCCAGCCAATGGGCTGAGGGTGGGCACTTCAGGGAAGTGAGCAGCCTGTGGCTGGAGGGGACTCCCAGCAACCTTCAGGCTGCCCTGCCCCTCTAGACAGGGCCCCTGGCTGTGCCAGGGCAGATGAGCTCCTGCAGGTAGCCTGAGGACTGGTGACTTAGGAAGGCCCCCCGATACCACCATTGAGGCTGAGGGTGCTGTTCCGGGCACACCCACAGGTGCTGGAGAGGTTTTGTACTGGATCCAGGTGGCCAAGGCCAGCCTTGTCCATTTATGTGGACACCTGTGTGTGCCCATGCCTGCGTGGGGTGCATGTGCATGTACCTCTGGGCCTCTGGGTGTGGGTTGGGTGTCGGAGGTGTGTGTTTGGGGAGTTGCAGTGTCAGTCCCACTATTTCTCCAGGTGTCCAAGGGCTGAGGCTGAACCATGCCACCAAGAGGAGCAGCTGGACACTATCTGATAGTGGAAACTGGACCCAATTTGGCCAGTGCTGCTTGGACTGGGCCCTTGGTGTCCCTCACATGAAATCGTGTAAGACTGAGGATCTGTGTCGGGGAGTCCCTGCTGCAGACCCTTTCCATCAAATTGGTGTCCCTGACACTGACCGTGCTGAGTCACCTGGGACGCGGCTGAGCGGACACAGAGGGACTGGGACTGGACCCGGAACTCTGCAGAAGCTGCAGGGCCTGTGGGCCTCACATGGGCTGACCTGGTCAGGAGGAGCGGCTCTGGATGGGCCCTCTTTAGAGCAGGAGTCCCCGGCTCTGGGCTCAGCCACGCTCACGGCACTCAGCTCCCGAAAGTGCCGAGCTGACTCCCCAGCCTCGAGAAGGATGAAATCATGTCCCCGCCCTAGGGCCAGCCGGTCCTCATGTGCCCTCACGGTCTGCAGGCAAGAGGCACCTAGGGCAGGTGTCAGGAAGCAAGTCCAGAGCAAAAGGCCTGGGGATTTGCTTGGGAGCAGCTGGAAGGTGGGGAGAGCTGAAGGGCTCAGCACAACAGGGTCAGGGGGTTGGTTTGGGGCACGTGGGACAAACACAAGCTCGTCCTCAATCCCAGGCCACAAGTGGGGTCTGTAGACTTGTGTGAACTCTGAGCTCCATCTGGGTTCCATGTCCGGGCCCTGCTTGGACACTGACCCTCCTGGCAGCATCTCAGGACCTCAGGGTCCCAGCCTGGGAGCCTGCAGAGGAAGACATGAGGTAATGGGGAGGAAGTGGCGTCCAGATGTGTGGGATGGTCAGCATCACGGGGCAGAGGCCCCAGGTCAGGCAGGAGCAGGGTTGTGCAAAGCCAGGGGCTCTCCGCAGCCTGGAGGGGAAGGGATGACGCCCGGCCGCTCTCCCTTCCAGGAGCTGATTCTGTGGGCTGGAATTACTTTCCTCCTGGGTCCCATGTGGTGGGAAGACATACAGTAAAGCATTCTTCAGTGAAGGCTGGGTGATCTGGAAGGTTTAAAGCACCCTGCATGGGAGGCTGGCTCCAACACCGATGGGGACAGAGTTTCAAAACACCCCTTTGGTGGTGGTTGGGGGGAAGAAGGCTTTGGGGTTCAGGTGCAGGCTTCCAGAGGATTCGGAGGCCAGTGGTGGTGGGTGACCTGGGAAGACATCGGGAGCCTGGGGCTGTTCTCCTGTTTGTTTATTTTGTGGGGTTGCTTGGGATTCAATTTTCAAAATCGAAGTATAACATTCACAGTCAAGTACCTGACCCTTAGGCAGGCTGTTCGCGTCCACAGACCTCTGGAAGGTTCCCTGCCCCCTCTTGTGGACCCCTCCTGGGTGAGGACGCATCTGTCAATCACCACAGGCTCTGTGCCGCTAGGAGACACCGCCTGAGAAGGGCAGGCCAGGAGCCTCACCATGCTGCGCGTGCCAGGGCAGAGGCAGGGGCGGGAGAGGGTGAGACGACTGGCTTTTTTTTCATCAGGAGCCATCCTTCAGCTCCCAGCCCACCCCTTCCATGAGGGCATCAACCCACTCCTGGGGGCAGACCCCTCATGGCCTGGTCACCTCGTACAGGCCACCTCTCAACACTGCGGCCTCGGGTATTGAGTCTCCAACACCTGAGCCCTGGGCGGTTCACGCCGTGGAAGGCGGCTCCGAGCGGGTGTAACGCCCACGGGAGGTGCACTCTTGCATCAGCCTCTTGAGCACAACAGTCGATCGGGAGGTGGGCACTTGCTGTCCGAGCCCCGAGCTCCCCCTTGCCCTTACCGTGTAGTATTCTCGGCACGACTGTGGCGCAGCTGATTGGCCCTTGTTGCCATCAGGGCCACCTGGCCAGGGCTCTCCTGGCTCCTCACTGCCCAGTTTGTAACCCAAGACCCTCTCTGCCTTCCCTGCTTCCCGTTCTGAAGGGACCTGCAGCCTATGCCCAGCCCCCTCAGCCCTGGGCTCCACGGAGGCAGGGCCCCCACCTGGCCACCTGAGGCTGGTGCTGGCTGACCTGTCCCTGGAGGCCTTCGGGGCTCTGTGCTGGGTCTGAATCTGGAGCCCAGTCCACAGGCTCCAAGAGGAGGCCCTGGATGCGCATCCTATCCTCTCCAGGGGTTTTGGACAACAGCTGTATTGGGGAGGCTGGGCCCCAGGGTGCTTAGGACGGCAGAGGGCACCTAACTTCTGCAACCCGTGGAGCCCTCTCGCTTACTGACCAGCAAAGGCCTTCCAGCCCATTCCCAGGCCACCCCCTCAGAGCTGCGTTGGTCACTCACCAGCAGCCGTCCCCTCCCTCCAGTGGCTGTGGGCAGTGTGTGTGTGCATCGAGTGTTCACAGAGGGAGTGTCCTGGCCTTGGGGGAGCGGGCTCTGGGAGACAGTTGGATTTCTGAGGGGAGAGGCTAAGGAGGTCTCACAGCCTGCCGCCAACTCCCTCCCTGCCTCCCAGGCAAGCGCCCCAAGGGGCCCGTGTGGTCAGGGATGGGGCTCTCAGCAAACCTGGGCACTGCAGGCCGAGTATTTGATTTCTGCCGATGAAGAATTTAATGAGGGCTTTCAGAGGGGTCAGACGGTCCTGGGATGAATGGCTGATCCCAAAAATAGACTCCGCTGGCACTTGAGGCTGGAGAGGCTTAAATCAGAAATAGCCTTCAAAGAAGGGGGCCTGGGACCAGCCCGAAGCCCCTCGCTGAAGCCGGGGCTGTTCTCCAGGGAAACCGCCCTGCCCTGCCTGGCACAGACGTGGGCTCTTGCACGCTGGCCTGGCAGAGGCTGTCGCCGGCTCCTGGGGCAGTGGAAGGAGCCTTGGTGAGCACAGATCCCACCCAGAACCTGTGACCGCTCTCTCTGCCTGGGCCTCCCAAGCTGTTGCACCACGGTCCATGTCAGAAAGGCCCCTCTCAACCGACCGCGCCTCATCCCAAGCAGACAAGACCAGTCCCGGGCCTGGAGGGAATGTTCTAGATGGAGAGCATCACCTCTGACTCTCGGTGGTGTTAGAAACCAGTTTTAAACAGCAAGGAAGGCTTTATCCAGGACTATTGCAACAGGGTGAGAAATGGGACTCAATTCTGACCCCACAGACAGGAGGGGCCTTGGAGGCAACGGGCAGAGGGCCGGGGTCTGCTGATGGAAAGCTACTGCCAAGGCTGAGCGTGTCCCCAGGGCTGCTGCGTTGGAACCTGAGTCCCAGGACAGCAGGGTTGAGAGGTGGGCCGTGAGGGCTGACCCGGTGATGACCTGGCCCTCAGGAAGGGGTTCATGCATCCTCTCGGCAGGGGGCAGCTTATCTCAAGAGAGGGTTTGTTGTAAAGTGATCTGGGCCCCTTGTGCCCTCTCTTGCCACGTGGTGCCCTTGGCCGTGTTAAGACCCAGCAGAAAGGGCTCCCAGAGATGGTGCCATGCTCTTGGACTCCCCAGCCGCCAGGACCGTGAGCCAAATACACTTCTTTTCTTCCTGAGTTCTCAGCGGGCGGAGTTTGATTGCAGCAGCACAGAGTGGACTAAGACAATGACTAAGTCAGCGTCCATCAGTTCTGGAAGGCGGGGTTCCCAGGATGCTGCATGGCCAGGGTTCTTTGCTGAAACTGGGCTCCGCAGGCCTAGGTGGATCCCTCCTGGAGAGGAGGACATGGGCAGTGGAGTGAAGTCCAGGCTGGGAGGGCTTCCCAGGTGCCCCACCAGTGCTCTCGGACTCACTGACCGCGGGACCCTGTCCTCCTTTGGTTCCCCTGGAACAGCTGATGAGGCCTGAGACGTCCATGAGCTTGTTGGACCGAGGCAAGGACAAAGGGAAAGCAGACGGTGAGCACATGAGCGGGAAACCAGCCAGCGAGCCACTGTGGACTTCCATCCCCTGCCACGTCCCAGCTTCGCTGGGTGGCCCTGGCTCCTGCCCCTGGGGAACCAGCAGCCCTGTGAGTCTGCCCGTCACTCACCTGCCCCGTCCTGAGCACCAGGAGGGCTGCAGTGACCAACACAGGGGAAAGGTCATTGTTTGGGGTGACTGTCCCCAGAAGGTGATGTCCTGCCCAACAGGTCATCTCAGAGGGTCCTCAGGACATACAGGGACCAGGGGGACATTTGCTCTTCCCAGCAACAGAAGCATTCCAGGTGATGGGCAGAGCTGCGGCTGGACACACTTCCTGGGCAGAGTCCCCATTTCGAGTCCTCCTGCTTCCAGGTGGGAGCCTCCTTGAGGGGCGTGAGGGTCCCACTGACCCCTTGCCTTCCACCTGCCAGCGTCATGTGGAGGACTCTGATGCCCTAGAGAAGGGCAGAGCCGAGAGACGGAGGGCGGGTGGCGGGGGTGCTGGGTCCCCGAGTTGCCCATCGAAGAGGGTCTCCTGCCAGCCAAACCAGAGGGTTTCTTTTTACTGTTGTTAGGACCTGTTCTGGTTTCCTAACATGGCCTGGTGTGAACAGCCACATCCCTGAATACAGTGCATTTTTGAAACCCCGAGTCAGAGGGGTTCATCCCACCACATTGAGTGACCGGCCTCTCCCCGGTTCCCGAGGGCTGTCCCCCGCGCTTCTTGGGATGGGGGTTGGCCAGTCCACTGCCAAGTCCCGAGGCCCACACACGCCCTCCAAGGGGGTGATTTCCGAGCAGGCAGGGCCAGCCTTCCCTGGACGGTCCTTCCTGTGCTCCTATGCGTCCCGAGGCTCATGGGCTCCTCTTTCTCCTTGTTTCTTCGTCTTTTGACTTTCACAGGAAAAAATTTCCCTGACAGCTAATTGCACCGATTTTTCTGAGACAGGCAGCGTCATTGGCTTCTCCTCTGGAAGCAGGCGTCCCTTGGCATGGCTGTCCTCTCTGTCCTCCACCCGCCAGCTGCCCAGCGCACAGCCATCCCAAAGGCCTGGACTCTAAATGAGGACGCAATCCCCTTCAGAAAGTTCTGGAACACCGAGTGCTGCCTTTCCTTGGGGCTCTGGAGTGGGGGGAGGATAGAGACAAAGGGAAATTGCTGCCCCATCCGGAGCCTCGCCTCTGTCCCTCATGCTGGGCAACACTGGAAAGCCAGGAGCGGCCGAGAGACCGCTTCAGAAGTGGGGACCTCAGAAGTGGGCAGAATGGATGGCTTGTACCTGCAGCCCGTGGGCTGGGAGAGCTTGTTCATTGTGCAGATGAGAAATGTGGGCCAAGGGAGGTCAAGCCACGGAACCAAGACCTAGAGAGCCGTCACCTGGCCCGGGACGTGGGACACAGCTCACACCCTGACTCCCCTGATCCTGTCCCCGCCTACCGCCTTCAGGGGGATCTAGGCACAAGCCGATAAGGACCTCTGGTCCTGGAACCAGCGCCCTGAGACATCATGTCTTCATCCCCAAGACGGGAATCCCAAGGCCACCAAAGACAGGCCGTGCCAGCTTCGCCCACATGCCCTGAGCTTGTTCTGGGCTCAGGAAGCTCCAGGGCCACAGACCAGGCACCTGCCTCCTTCCCTCTTGGCTTAAGTAGGCCGCAGCTGGTCTCTGCCACAGGCAGACTTCCAGCTGAGACCCAGCCTTGGGGAGGCTCCCGGGGCTGCTCTTGTGTCCATGCCTGGGTCTAGCTGCACACAGCTGTGCGGGCAGAAGGGGCTGGCTTGCTCAGGGCCCAGATCCGGTCAATTGGAAGGAATCCGGACCCGGCCAGGGTTCTTGTTTAGGCTTTGTGAGCATGATGCCCAGAGACAGCAACAGACCTGCGGGGGCGGAGGCGGGGGAAACTAGGGGAGCGACGGCCTCCTGAGTGGCTCAGGGAGACCAGGGCGCGTTCGCTTTCCAGGGGAGCCGTGGTTTGGCGAGTCTCTGGGCAGGCTCCCCGCAATCTCACCAAGACTCTCAACTTCTTTCACTGAAACAAAGTCTAAAGACTTTGTAGGCGAGAACTTCATGAAAATTTGACATTTGATAAGAAACTAATTTTGGTGTGTGGTTTTTTTTAATACTTTAAAACACCAAAGTAATAAACAACATCTATAAATGTCAAACGTTTCTATTTTGATTATGTTGCTTTGATTTTTATCAACTTTTTTTTTTTTTATTAAAAATCCACTGTAAATGAAATAGAGAAGGGGAGATCGGCACAAGAAGATAAATTCTACAATTTATCGAGATGTAAGTGACAGCGTCTCATTTTTTTTTTCAGTACTGGGGATTGCTATTATTTTTCATCTCGCTGTGGTTATTAGGATGCTTTTATCTTTGTCGTCTCGTCTAGGAAACCTGCAGCGCTATGGGAACTGGGATTAAATTTCAGCGTGAACGCAGCTTTTGGCTCGACAGAGCAGGAAGACGCCAGGCTGGGCATGGGACGGGGGACGTGCTCAGATTCTCTAGTCCCTCTGGACAGCTGCACGGGAGCCGCAGCACAGTCCTCAAGGACGCTGCCCTCCTGCGGATGCCAAAGTTCCTCTTCGGACCCCAGCATAAGCCCCCCTTGTAGGAGGTTCCCCCACATCTGCCCCCCATCCCGGAACTCTGTCTTTAGCCGAGGTCTCCCCAGCAGGTCAGGTGCTGCCCCAGATGGGGTGGAGTGGGCCAGTCTGAACTCCCTGGGCCCAACATGGAGGAAGTATTTGTGGGAGCCAGGAAGTCACGGCCACCTTGCACCCTCATCACCTCCTTCACATCAGGATGGCAGGGAAAGGCACCATGGATGCGGGCGGCAGCCTTCTCTCTTCCTATGGCACTGCCCATCCAGAAAAGGGACATGGGTTTCCCTGGGCACACCCCCTTGCCCCAACCCTCTGCTCTCAGCAGCCCAGGGTTAGTGAAGTCACTAGGTTATCTGAGTTTGCTGAAGCCAGGTCTCCTGCCCGCTGAGGCTCAGCTGTGATTCTCCTGAGGCCTCTGTAGAGCCTCTCTCCTGGGGCCTCCGTTGCAGGACGTCCAAGGACTGCCATCCACCTCACCTGACTTGGTCACACTGTTCTCCCTGAGCACCTGCTTCCTGCCCGTGGGTGCTGGGCGCTGAGGGACAGGAGCAAGGAGGAAAGGGAAGGTCTTCCCTCCAGGGATCTGCTCCTCGGGGCCGAGAGAAGTACAGAGGGATCTTCCAGCCTAAGACAAGCCCCCAGCGAAGCAAGCCCAGGGCGTTGCGAAGCCCCTGCAGGAGGGCAGGACTTCAGTGGGACAGGAACCAGTGAAAGGGGGCCGTGAGGCCACGGTGCAAGGGGTGGGGAGCGCAGCTCAGATGGACGGACAGTGGACAGAGGCTGGACTGGCAGGGCGTCCTGGGCTGCAGAAGTGGGCAGGTCTGTGGGGAGCAGCCCAGGGCCAGCCTGGCGTGGGCTCAGTCCAGCGCAGAGGGAAGCCAGCACCGTGCACAGGAAAGGGAAGGACCCTGTGGGAGAGGGGCTGGGCTGCCCTTCTGCAGTGACTGTGACCAGTATGTAGCCTCTGCAGGGCCACGTGGGATGAGAAAGGACCGACATGGCCAGGGCGGAGATGTCCGTCACAGACTGCAGTTGGGGGAAAGATGTGAAAGGCACCTTTCCAGCGTCTACGGGGGTCAGCTCTCCAACCCTGGCCCACGGACGATGGTGGCCATGCTTTCCCCACTGAGCCCTGTAGAGGGGAGGCAGTGGCCAAGGTGGTCAGGAGGGCCGAGGCAGGAACCATCCAGAACTTCCCAGAAGTGCTGGGGTGACGTGGCCTGCAGCTCCCAGGCGAGGGCCGCCCCAGGACTCCTCCCAGGGTGGAAGCCTGCCAGTCCCCTCCGGGCATCTGTCTGGCCTGCAGGGACAGAGGAGGGGTCTGCCGGGGCCTCCCTTCCTCTTGGGTGCTCTCCATGGGAGGTGGCCCTCCTGGCCCACGACTGCCCACGCCCATATTTGCTACTCTACTGGGCCTCTCCCTTGTTCTTCACGGGGGTCTCTCTGAGGGACTCTCTCTCTCAATCCCTAGAGTCTTAGAGCCAGGGACCCAGCAGGGTGCCAGTATGGGCTCTGTGCCTCCTGGAAGAGCTGGTGCCTGGGCCAGGAGGGCGTCTAGCTCTGCCAGCAAGGCCCCTCGCCAGCGGGTAGCCCGGGTCTTGTCTCTAGGGTCTGGGGCTCCAGGCAACAGCAGCCGCCTGAGCCTGGTGTGGGGTCCGGGGTGGGTGGGACAGGTTTGGGTGGCTAGAGGTCAGGGGCCCTGGAAGGCTGTCAGCACAAGAAAGATGGCCCTTGGCCAGAGAGGTCTGTGGTCACTTAGTCGTCCGAGCAAGGTCTTCCCAGCCCACCAGGCAGAGCCTGCTCTGAGCTGCTGGGAGCTTGCAGACCTTCCTCCTCGGGCAAAAACAGCCCTATTGTTTGGAGGGGAGTGTTTGGGGCTGGAAATGAGGAGACTGAGGCCCCGGTCTTCTGGTGTGGCCAAGGACTTGAGCTCTCCCCAGAGACAGGGATGACACAGCCTTGTGGACTGGAAAGATGCTGTGTGGGCCGGAGAGATGATGTATGAGTGTCCTGTTGCTGCTGTAACAAATCATCACAAACTTTGTGGCTTCAAACCACACGCATTTATTATCTTACAGCTCTGGAGGCCTGGAGTCCAACAAGCTCTTCCCTGGGCTAAAATCAAGGCATGGGCTTTGATCCTTCTGGAGGCTTTTGGGAGAATCCACTTTTTAGTCAGCTTCAGAGGCTGCCCATGTTCCTCGGCTCAGACCTGGGTCACTCAGACCTCTCTGTCCCTGACGGCAGCTCCTTCTCTGACCCTATGTCTGAAGGATGCTGTGATGCCTTTGGGTCCACCAGGAAGATTCCGGATCACCTTTCCACCTCAGGGTTCTTAGACCTAAGCACATCTGCAAAGTTCCTGCCTCAATGTGAGGCAGTATATTTATAGGTTATGTTGTCCCTAAAGAAAAGAGAGACAGAAAAAATACCATGTCCCTGAATGCCCCATTCTGTTCCCCAAAACCTAGCCAAGTTAAGGGAACATGGAGAGCAGGCCTGGGCAGGAAGGCCCAGATACTCATCAGCTTGAAGGACACTGGCTTCCTGTCCTGCAACCGGAACCAGGGCAGGTCAGCATTATCTGCAGAAAGTGACTTTGCCACACGGACACCAGGGCAGCTGCTCCTTGGGACGCTGGACACACCAACTAAGCAAGCTCAGGTGATGTCACTGCCTCTGCCTAACAGGCAACTCCTGAGTGGGGACAGGAGCAGAACTGAGGGCACTGTGGGAAGGACACATGTCACTCATCCAACTAGCTGCCCCTGGAGAGGGCGCTGCTCAGTGAAGCACTTTGAGGGACAAAGGTGTTCTTTGTCAGCCCGTCACCTCTAAAGTCTTCTTGGCGCAGTCGCTGATTTCAATAAGCTTTTCCCAAGTGCTGTCTCTGGGCACTTCCTTTGGTCTGTCTGCAACCTACCCCACCGTCCTGGCACAGCTGGCTATGGACAACAGACAACACAGGTCCTGGGAATTAGGATATGGGTGTTGTTGGGAGACCCTTATTCTGTCTCCACAGGTGACGGTAACCAAGGAGATGGTGGCCTAGGGGAGCCATGGGCTCAGTCCTGCTCAGTCCTGGGGTGGACCCAGCTGGGCTTCTATTAGGGACAGACTCATCTCCTCCGGGCTGATCTCAGGCCCATGGAGGCCTGCAGGAGGGGTGGCTGCCCCCCGGCCCACCTCTCCAAACCCACCTGGCCACCACCTCAGCCTGGTTCTCCACCTGCATCCAGGGTCTGCAGTCTCCAGCTTGGGGGCTGAGCAAGCTCCCTGAACAAGCCGCCCCTGACCGGGCTACCCTCCAGACCCCAGCGTGGGCTCCCAGGCCCTGCGGCGTCCGTGCCCTGCTGTCCTCAGAGCCCTCCCTGGTCCTGTCATTGGGCCTTACACCCCCCCACGGGGCCTTCTGCTGCCTGCACTGTCAGCTCCAATGCCCTGGCCCCCAGGCCTCGGGGTGGGACGGCAGACCTGTGTGCAGTGTGAGTGCACAAGGACCCCAGGGTCCCTTCTCCAGGCCTGTCCCTGGCAGTGCCCCAGGGTCCCGTTTGTGCCTGCTCACCCTTGCTGCTCCCTGAAAGGGGTCCAGGAGCCCTTCCTGCAGGGCTGGAGTGAGGGGTGGGGGCAGCTGTGGAGGTGAGTCCCCCTGTCCACCACCTGGGATGTGGTGCTGGCAGATGGTCAGTGCCGTGAATGGCCCACAGGCAAGGGCAGCGGGTGGGCAGCCCCTACTCCGCCTAACTGAGGCTGTGGCATTGGAGCAGGCCTTTAAAAGATGAAGAAGGGGGTCCCCAGAGGGAGGGGCAGAGGGAAGAGGACGGCCCGCCCCGCCCAGGATCAGCCAGGCTGGCCAGTGCTGCCCAAGTTGGAAGCCGGGCCAGCGGAGGCCACCCTGATGGCTCCAGGGCCCCCTCACTGAGCTCTTTTCCAGAACACCCTCAGGTGGACACCTGTGGGGGGTGGAGGGACCTCACACTCCTGAGAGGAAGCTCACCATGTCCCCAGGCCAGGTGGCAGGGCTGGAACCCTCCCACCAGGCATCTATTTTTAAACCCCAGCAGGACCTCTTTCTTCCCGTCTCCAGGAGCAAACGTTCACTCCTTTGTGAGCAGCCTCAGAGGCCCCCTCAGAGGCCCCGCGTCCCCTCAGCCCCCTCTGCCCCCCGGGCCTCTTGACTGTTGCTATTTAAAAGCATCTTGGTCCAGGCCAGAAAAAGGGGTAATTGGGGGCCTGGAGATGAAAGGGGACGGCTCCCCCCGTGCGCCTGCCCTCAGAGGGGTCAACAAAACCCTCCTTGTGGTCCTGCCAATTATGGTCACCAAGGGGGTCCACTGAGCCAGACAGGAGACGTGATGGCCCCCCTCCCTGGGGTGAGCTGGGGTCACTGCCACAGGCCTGCAGAGCCCTGGGCCACCGGGTCAGCCTGGGAAAGTAGCCCCGGGCGGAGGCCCAGCAGCCCTGTGGGCAGAACTCGCCTGGTTTTGCTTGGGGACACACACACAGGAGCCTGTGGTGATAAGGGGAGGATTTGAGGGGCTGTCCCCTCTGGCAGACCACCCTGGGTTGGTGGCCCTGATGCCGCTGAGCCCAACCATGCCTCTGCATGACAGCAGAGTGAGCCAGCGGCCACAAAGGCCCTTTCAGGGCTCCCAACAGCGTGTGCTTGGCCACCCAGCAGCTGTCATGAGGACTGCAGGTGCACAAAGTGTCCCACCTGTCCCCAGCAGCCATGTCCCTGAAGCCGCAGCAGGCCTGGCACATGTGCATCAGGGGCCTGCTCCCCATGTGGCCACCCCAGCCTCCCTGCCCATGTGGCCGCCCCAGCCTCCCTCCCCATGTTGTCGGGCCCCTCCTTCCCTGATCCTACCTCCAGCTGGCACCAAGCAGGCGCTGCCCAGGGAGGCTCCCTTGTCTAGCTCTGCGTCTGCCCCTGTCCCTCTCTGTTCCCGGGTCTCTCTGACTCCTTCTCTGCCTCTCTCCACCTCTGTTTCTGTCTCTGCCCACCTGACTGTCCTTGCCTTTCTCTCTAGCTCTCGGTCTCTCTGTCTCTCCCTCTCCATCTGTCTCCCTCCCTCCCTGTTGCTCTCCCAGCACCTCCATCGTCCTGGTCCCCTGGGAACTCCTTGGACCACCCAGCCTCAGGCTGAGGCTCCATCCTGCTGCAGCCTTCCCTGCGGGCTCTGGAAAGCCTCTGCACCTCAGGACTGAAGTCTGGGCCTGGGCTTGGCCTTGGCCTTATCTGAAAGATGGGTGCTGGGGGTCAGAGGCCCCTCTCCCAGCGCCCCTTGACCTCTACTTTTCCTCCGGCTGCTCTGGAGGAGCACCTGGGCCTCCAGCCCCTCTCTGCCCAACAGTGAAGCCAGAATTAGAAAGGCAGTCAGTATAGACAGGTAAATTGAGTCAGGTCAGATCAAGGAGGCCAACTGTGAGTGAGTCCCAGAAGTTGGAGACAGTCCCCAGAGGGACTGAAATGTTAATTCCCTCAGAGCCCTTCCCCCACCCTCATCAAGAACCTGCCCCTGCTCCTACCTGTTGCCAAGGTAACCTGCCCCGGGCATTGCCCCTCTCTACAGGGAGCTCTAAGGTTGTTCACGTGTCCTGGGCTGCACAGCACATCCTGCCCTTCCCCCTTCAGCCCACGGGTTTCCCCCCTTTGGCCCTCCCACCGAACATTCCTGGGCCTGGTCGCTGGAGGGAGAAAGAGAAGGGGAAGAGGGCAGGAGAACCAAGGAAGCCTGGGACATATAAAAAGGGCAGAAAACCTCGCTTCTTCGGATACCAGCTATGGCCCCTTCTCCTTTGCGGGAGTCTATGTTACTCCTTTTTAAACAAACCCTGCTTTATAAGCTGGCCTCCCTGTGCTTCTCTTATGTTCAAACTTCAACAGGTGGGGGGCAGGACTCCCCGCGGATAACCGGTACCGCCAGCTCCCGTCACACCCTGTACTCTGCCGACGCTCCTCTTCTTGTCAGGCAGCACTGGAGCTCCTGCCCCAGCCTCCTCCTGCCCCAGCCTCCTCCTGCCATGGCCTCCCTTGGAAGCTCCCTTTCTCTCTGGCCTCCCAGGCCCCCGCCTGGCCTGGACCACTCTGTCTCCCAGCTGTAGCTCCAACCTTGTCTTTGTCACCTCCCTCCTTTCCACTGCCCCAGGGGGCAGCAGGTGGCCTCCTGAACACGCCCCATCCCTCCTGGCTCTGGGGCCTGCCCCATCCCGCTGCCCCCTGCCCCACCCCGTGCAGTCCCAGGACACAGAGCTCACGTCCCACCTTCACACCCCTGCTCAAGCTGTCCCCTCTCCTGAGGATGCCTTCAGCTGAGGCCGAGCAGGTGCGGACTGCCAGAACCTATCACGTTTGAGGCCCTGCGGACAGTTAGGTGGAAAGAGGGTGGTCCCCCCCCAGCTCCCAGGCAGGGAAGTGCTCAGCCTCCCAAGCCCATGTTAGAGACACCTGCTCCCTCTCAGACCAGGGGAAACTCGCCCCCGTCTCTGAGCTTCAGATTCGTTATCTGTGAGTGGTGCCTGGGCAATGCCAGGATCGGGCATGGGGGGCTGGACTGGATGAGGCAGGGCTGCACCAGGGAGCCCAGCCCTGAGGGAGCAATGCCCTAGCCTTGCCCGCTGGCCAGGGTGAAGATGAGCGGGGTGACCTTCGGGTGCCAACTGAATGTTCACAGCAAAGACCAACCCCGTGTGGCCCATTTTACAGGTGATGAAACAGAAGGACAGAAAGCCAGGAGCAGCAAGGGCCCCATCCCCTGTCGGGCCACCACCCAGCACTGGTTGGGGTAATTGGTGGCAGAACAGGTCTGGTCTTTCAGGTCTGTCTATCGGGGCTGGAGGGTGGACTATAGGCAAGCCTGTGCCTGGTCCGGGGGCACCTTACCATCCGCCTCCAGCTGTGGCCATGGCCAAGCCTCAGCCAGGTGGCCAGAGTGGGGCCTGACCAGCCATACCTTGCCTCCTGGCCATAGTGTTTCTTAGTTTTTCCTCTTTTATTTATGCTTTACAGTCTCTTATTTTTTTTCATTTTAATTGACAAATTAAAATTACTTATTTATGTTGTCCCACATGATGATTTGGAAGATGTGCACATTTTGGAATGACTAATTGAGCTAATTAACCTATGCATTATTTCACATACTGATCTTTCTGTGCGTGTGATGAGAACACTTGACATTTATTCTCATAGCAATTTCCAACTACGCAATACTTTGCAATTAACTAGACTCACCATACTCTGCATAGATTTGCATAGAGCTCTCAAGCTTACCCTAACTGAAATGTTGTGTTCTTTAACCAATATCTCCCAGTGCCTGGCCCCTCCACAGCCTCTGGAAATCACTCTTCTTCTCTATGCTTCATCCAGGGGTAGGTGGATTCCATCTTGTGAATAATGGTGTCGTGACGTGGGAGTGCAGATAGATATCTCTTTGACAGTATATACTGACTTCATTTCTTTGCATATGTACCCAGTAGTGGAATTTCTGGATCAGATGGTAGTTCTACATTTTCTTTCTTGAGGAACCCCCATACTCTTTTCTATAGGGCTGTGCTAAGTTTCCATTCCCATCAGTAGTGGGGAAGGGTTCCCTCTTCTCCACCTCCTCACCAACACTCATTATCTTTCATATTTTTTTCTGTAGCAGCTATCATAACAGGTGTGAAGTGATACTCATTGTGGTTTAATTTAATTTTTGCTGAAGCTTAGTAATGCTGAGCATTTGGCCATATAGCTGTTGGCCATTTGTGGGCCTTCTTTTGAGAATGTCTATTTAACTTCTTTGCCAATTTTTAAATTGTGTTATTTGATTTCTTGCTATTTATTTGTTTGATTTTCTTATGTATTTTTTAAATTAACTTATTTTTAAAAATATTTATTTTTTAGTTGTAGTTGGACACTATACCTTTATTTTGTTTACTTATTTTTTTTTAATGTGGAGCTGAGAATTGAACCCAGGGCCTCATACGTGCTTGGTGAATGCGCTACCACTGAGCCACAACCCCAGCCCCTATATTAACTTCTTATCAGATGTATGATTTGTAAATATTTTCTTCCAATTTTTTTCTTTTTTTTTTGTAGCTATTGCAGATGGGAATGGATTCTTGATTTTTTTTTCAATTAGTTAATTGTTATTGCATATATATATTACTGATTTTTGTATGTTGGTTTTGTTTCCTGAATTTGTTAATTAGCTCTAATAGTCTTTAGGGTTTTCTATATATAATATATAGTGTCTATAAATAGACCAAATTTAATTTCTTCCTTTATGATTTGGATGGCTTCATTTCTTTTTCTTGCCTAATAGCTTTGGCTAGAACTTATAATCCTATGTTCAAAAAAAGTTGTAGGAATGGGTATTTTTGTTTTGTTCCTGATCTTGGAGGGTAAGTTTCTACATTTTACCATTTAGTATATTACATATAGGTTTGTTGCCCACAACTTTTTTGTTGAGGTACATTTCTTTTATTCCAAATTTGTTGAGTTTTATCATGATAAGATGTTATAGTCTAAGGCATTTTCTAGTCCTATTGATATATGGTTTTTTGTCCTTCCTTATGTTAATATGGTATATCACTTTTTTAGATTTGCATACATTGAACCCTGTTTCCATCCCACAGATAAGTCTCACTTGATCATGGCCAATGAGCCTTTTGAGGTACTATTGACTTTGGTTTACTAGTATTTTGCATCTATGCTCATTTAGGATACTGGCCTATAATTTTCAATTCTTGTAGTGTTGGGCTTATGTCAGGGTAATGCTTGCTATTATAATAATGTTTGTATCAGGGTAATGTTGGCATTGGATAATGCATTTGGAAAATTCTCTTGAATTTTTTAAAGAGTTTGAGAAGGATGGGATTCATTTTTTTTTAAGTGTTTGGTAGAATTCAGCAGAGTGAAGCCATCAGGTCTGTGCTTTTCTTCGATGGTAGACTTTTTATTCGTGACTTAATATCATTACTTGTTATAGATATGTTCAGATTTTCTATTTTTTTCATTATCCATTCCTAGTAATTTGTATTTATCCATTCCTTCTAAGTTATCTGATTTGTTGGTACATAACCGTTCATAGTAGTCTTTTGTGATCCTTTGTATTTCTGTGGTATCAATTGTAATATCTCTGGTTTCTTGTTTTATTGGCACGCTCTCTCAATTTTCTTAGTCTAGCTAAAGTTTTGTTGATTTTATATTTTCAAAAAACAGCTCAATTTTGTTGGTATATTTTACTGATTTTTCTAATCTCAGTTTTGTTTATTTCTGCTCAGATCTTTATTACTTTCTTTTATGTACTAACTTTGGGCTTACATTGTTCTTCTAGATCCTTGAAGTGTACCATCAGGCTATTTAAGATCTTTTTCAGTGTAAGCATTTATTTCTATAAACTTGTTTCTTAGAACTGTTTTGATGTATTATGTTTTCATTTTCATTTGCCTCTAGATATTTTTAAATCTTCCCTCTAACTTTTTTCTTTATTTCCCACTATTTGTTCAGGAGCGTGTTATTTAATTTCCACATATTTGTCAATTTTCCAAAATTCCTCCCATTATTGATGTCTAATTTCAAACCATTGTAGTCAGAAAAAATACTTGATATAAATTTAATTTTCTAAATTTGTTAAGACTTATTTTGTGGCCTAACATACAATCTATCCTGGAGAATGTTCCAGATGTGCTTGAAAAGAATGTGTATTCAGCTGCTTTGGGAGAGAGAATGTTTTGTATATGTGTATTTGGTCCAACGCATCGTTCAGTTCCGATGGTTCCCTATTGATTTTCTGTCCCAATGATCCGTCCATTGTGGAAAGTGGGGTAGGAACTTTCCCACTGCTACTGTATTGCATTCTGTCTTCCTCCAGATCTATTAATATTTTTGTTTTATATATTTAGGTGCTCTGATGTTGGATGCAAATAAGTTTACAATTGTTTTATCTTCTTGATGAATTGACCCCCATGTTAGTAGATAATTATTTCTTGGTCTCTTCTTACAGTTTTTGACTTACAGTCTTTTATCTGACATAAGTGTAGCTACTCCTGCTCTTTTTTGATTCCCATTTAAATGGAATATATTTTTCTATCACTTCAATCTCTGTGTGTCTTTAAAGATGGAGTGAGTTGCTTGTAGGTAGCATGTAGTTGGGTCTTGCTTTTTAAAAATTCGTTCTAATTAGACAGTAGAATGCATTTTGACACATCATACATAAATGGAGTATAACTTCTCATTTATCTGGTTGTACATGATATGCAATTACACCAGTTGTGTAATCATATATGCACATAGGATAATAATGTCCAATTCATTCTACTATCATACCTACCCCCATACTCCCTCCCTCCTTTCACTTTCCTCTGTCTATTCCAAGTACCTCTATTTTTCCCTAGCACCCCCAACCTATTGTGAATTATCATCCCCATATCAGAAAACATTCGGCCTTTGGACCTTTGGGATTGTCTTATTTCATTTAGCATACTATTCTCCAGTTCCATCCATTTACCAGCAAATGCCATAATTTCAATCCTTCTCTAAGCCTGAGTAATATTCCGTGTGTGTGTGTGTGTGTGTGTGTGTGTGTATGTGTGTGTATGTATCTATGTGTGTGTGTGTCTCTGTGTGTGTGTGTGTGTGTATATATATATATCACATTTTCTTTATCCATTCATCCTGTGAAGGGCACCTAGGTTGGTTCCATAGTTTAGGTATTATGAATTGAGCTGCTATAAACATCCGTATGGCTGTGTCACCATAGCATGCTGATTTTAAGTCGTTTGGGTTCAAACCGAGAAGTGGAATAACTGGGTCAAATGGTGGTTCCATTCCAAGTTTTCTACGGAATCTCCATACTTCTTTCCAGAGTGGTTGCACCAATTTGTCATCCATCAGCAATATATAAGTAAACCTTTTAACCCACATCCTCACCAACATTTGCAGTTACTTGTATTCTTGATAATTGCCATTCTGACTGGAGTGAGATGGAATCTCAGTGTAATTTTGATTTGCATTTCTCTAATTGCTAGAGATGCTGAACACATCTTTTCATATATCTGTTGATTGATTGCACTTTTTCTTCTGTGAAGTGTCTGTTCAATTCCTTTGCCCATTTATAGATAAGAGTTATTGTTGTTGTTGTTATTATTATTATTATTATTATTTTGGTGTTAAGTGTTTTGAGTTCTTTATGTATATATCCTGGACATTAATGCTCTATCTGAGATGCACGTGGTAAAGATTTTCTCCCATCTGTCTGCTCTTGCTATTTGTCCATTCAGCCATTCTGCTTCTGATTGGAGCATTTAATCCTTTTGCATTCAAGGTAATTATCAGTAGATACCTACCACAGCCTTTTCATTAATTGTTTTCTGATAATTTTGAAGATCTTTAGTTTCTTTTTCTTTTTTCCTCTCTGGATCTCTTCCTTTGTGGTGAGATGAATTTCTCTAACGTTACATTTGATCTCTTACTTTTTATCTTTTGTGTACTTACTGTAGGTTTTTAATTTGTAATCACCCTGAACCATACAAAAAAAAATCCTAGAGTTATATGAGTTTACTTTAAGCTAATAGCAAGTTAACATTGATTGAAAAAATAATAAAAACCTCTACATCACTATTCTATGCCTGCCACATTTTATGTTCGCTGTCAAAATTTGTCTTTTTATATTATGTATATCATAACAAATTATTATGGCTATTACTGCTTTTAATCATTTGCCTTTTAACCTTCATATAAATTATACACCATGATTACAGTATTAGAGTTTTCTGAATTTGACTATGTAATTTCTTTTACCAATGCTTTTTATATTTTTTATAGTTGCATATAATTAGTGTTCTTTTTTTCAGCTTGAATAATTTACTGAAGCACTTCTCATGAGGTGGGTCTAATGGTAATGAGCTCTTTCTTTCTCTGGGAATTTTTTTTTTAATCTACTTTATGCAGGAGAGCTTTACTGGGTAAATTATTCTTTGGAGGGGGGCACCAGGGATTGAACTCAGGGGCACTCAACCACGGAGCCACATCCCAGCCCTCTTTTGTATTTTATTTAGAGACAGGGTTTCACTGAGTTGCTTAGCGCCTCACTTTAACTGAGGCTGGCTTTGAACTCGTGATCCTCAGCCTTAGCCTCCTGAGCCGCTGGGAAGGCAGGTGGATGTCCTTGTACCTGGCTGGCAGAATGTTCTCATGGGAAGTTTTATTCCTTCTTTCCTGACCTTCTTTCCTGTTTCTGCTGCTAGCCATGTTAAAACTCCCTGATTTGCTCTCGCTGCCTTCAGAATCCCTTTGTCTTCGATGTGTAGATGATTGATTACAATATAGTCTTGCGATAGGCTTATTTGGATTGAATTTGAGAGACTTCCCCCCTCCTATTTGCATGTTTCCCCAGTTTTGGAAAGTTTTCAGCTATTATGTCTTTAAATACGATTTCTATTCCTTCCTTTTTGAATTCTCCTTCTTTAATTTCTATCATTCAAATACAACCTCTCTTGATGCTGTCCCATGAATCTCATTTATTGTCTTTATTATTTTTCATTCTTCTTCTCTCTTGTAAATTTTCAAATACTCCATTTTTAAAATTCAGATTCAACAACAGATCATCTATTCTGTCCAGTCCATTCTATCTGAGTCCCTTGCTGGGCAGAAATGGCTATTGGTCACCACAGGGACAAGAGATGTTGCTGTCTCCTGAGGAGCAGGCTACTGGGGACCCCAGTGTTCCTGCCACGTGGCTGAGACCAACAGTTTCCATCTCGTTCCTTGTTCCTGCCATCTCCTGCCCTCTCAGATATTTTCCTCTTGCTCACAATTCCTTCTGTGGGATATTCTCCTCCTCCCTTTCTCCCATTCTACTGTGTTGCTGCAGATTCTTAAATGGGCCCTTGAGCCCTCCTAAGGCTACTTTGATTTATGGACAGCTGTCTTCAGTGAAGACTGGCATCTCCTCCTCTGCACTCCTGGCCCTAGGATTCTGAGCCGGCAGTGGTCTCAGGGATTTGACCCACGCCCCTTGGGCCAGGGCAGAACTCTGGCTAGAGAGGAGTTGACCAAGGGTTCTCAGAAGGCTGGTGGCATCAGGCATAAGACTGGGGTCTTCCTTCTGCCCCAGGAAACCAGGCTAAGCCCTAACTGCCCCTGCCAGGCAGCAGGCCCACCCCAGGGCTCTGAAGCCCTGCATCCTCAGAGTTCTCAAGGCACTATGAAACAAGGTTGGTGCCTAGTGGGTCTTCTTGCCCCCTGCCTGCCCGTGGCTCAGAAACTGGGTCTAGGGGATCTGTCGCCCTTCCAGCTGCCTCTGCCCTCAGCTCCCTCACAGATTAGGTGAGAGGCCTGGGCATGTTCTTCAAGTTCCTGGGCAGTGAGTGTTCTCCATCCCTTCTGTCTCTCAGAAATCCCCTGCCTATTGCAGTTTGGAGCTCGGGGTCCCCTCTTCCTGGGCAGACTCATCTGACCTTTCCCTCCCCTTGGCTGTGCCTCCTTCCTGGGCTTGGCAAGCCCCTGGTGAGAGCGCCTGCATACTCTGTGCTCCCCTGGGTTAGATCTTAGTCCTCAGGGGCTGCGAGGCTCTGCCTGTTGGTCCTCCCACTACCCCCACCCCCATGTGGGATGAACAAGAGGTCCACGCAGCACAGGAGCCTCTGGGCCCAGCCTCTGCCCAGTCTCGGCCCAGGGAGAGGAGGAGGCATCAGCTGGGCAGGTGAGTTGGGCAACTGTCAATAATAATAGTGCAACTACTCAGTGCTCTCTTCTGCCAGTGGCCCTTGTAGGAGCTCCCAATAACCCACCTGGGGTCTGAGCTTCAGTTTCCCCGTGACACAGGGCTCAAGGGCTTGCAGGAGGTGCTGTGGCAGCTGTCAGGGGGCACAAGTGGGCATCCAGCCTTTCCAAGCTCTGTGTTGATCCCAGGGAGGTGGAGAGACATCAGAGATGGAGCCACCAGCAGCTGTTGGTTCTGCTGGGTGTGGGGGCGAGAGGCTGGGGTCTGAGCTGGTCCCAAGCGAGCCTGGCCCTGAGGCACATGGCTGAGGGGGAAGATGATGTTCACCAGGTGCCCCCCACATCGCCCGAGCAGGACGGGGACGGGGAGCAGCTCTCCTGGGCTGAGAGGGCTGTGCTGTGAGAGGAGAGCGAGTGGAGCTGGGCTACAACATGGATAAGCCCGGCTTGTTGAGGGAGGGAGCCACAGCGTGGGATTGGGAACAAGGGCGATATGTCCCAAGTTCCCACAGGGCAGGCTCAGCCATGTTGGCACAGCAGCCTGGGCCTGTGACCTCAGCCCTGTCCAGTACTGGCCTTGATGTCATTGAGGATGCCCCCAGGGACCCGCCCAGCTTACTTGAGAGGGACTTAGACCTCACAGCTCCTGTCTGCCCTGCTCTCCCCACTTTCACTCTCCCCTCTCCAGAGGAAGTGGCCTTGGATGACCCACGGCAGCCCCCTGGCAGCCAGGACCCCAGGGAGCATCACTGGACAGGAGGACAGAGCTATCCGGGGGTGTTGGGCCAGAAGCCCAGGACACTGTAGGTGGGGGACTCCAGGGCTGGGGAGCTAGCAGTCCCACCTGAGGTCATTCACACCACCTGACCATGGCCCAAGGTCCCCACCACCCACACTGCACTGTGTCCAGACCACAGGCCGAGACTCCATGTGCTGCTTACAGTCCACGGTCCCTCTGTGTGCCTGGGAACCTGGAGGAAACACGTCACCCTCTAGGAACTCAAGGTCCCCATGCCACTGCTGATGCTGCCCCACCAGCCCTGGCCCCCACAGGCTCTCCCCTGCTGGAGGCTCTACGCAAACTCTGGGCCTCTCTGGAGTGGCCACGGCTCCCCGGGGCTCCTGAACCCTCATCCTGTAGGAAGGCTCAGGGCAGCTGGATCCTGCCTGTGCCTGCCCAGGACAGGGCCTCGTCCAGCCTGGGTTTCAGCTTTTCCATCTGCAAAGGGGGCTGTCAGTTAGGGGCTATTTGGAGGGCCACAGACCAATGAAGGTGGCCTCCTTAGCTCAGGGCACTGCCCTCGTGGGGTTCAGACATCGGAGCAGAAACTTCTCTGTGAGCCCCGTTCCTGGTGTCACCAGGTCCCTGGCAGCAGCACAAGCCGATTGTGAGCTCAGATTACCTGTAAAAAAATCCAAAATACTCCCTGACATCTGCAGACCCATTTACACCTTGAGGGGAACTGAATCCATGTGTTTCTGATACATTTACAGCTGATTTGTGATGGGCTGTTCCGCAAGGGACAGATGAGGCCAAACACCCGGGTTGAAATGGCCAAGATCCCAAATGCCCCAAGGCTGACTGTCATCTCCCTGTGGGGACACTCCCAGGGTGGGGGAAGCTCCTCTTGGAGAGCTGGGGACAGAGGCAGCATGACAGCCACAGACGCCAAGGCAGCCAGGCTCCTGGGGTCCAGCCGCAGCCCGAGTCAGGGCCGCCGTCCCTCACCTGGGCAGTTCTCTACTCTTGATGGGGCTGCAACAGAGACCCCTCGATGGTGGGGACAACGGCACACCTGGATCAGGCCCCTGTGGGCGGAGTCTGATGGAGGGCGGAGCCCACGGGGAGGGCAGGTTCTGGGTCCCCCTCCTGCATCATTCTGCTAGTGCCGGACAAGAGACAGCACACTGAGCAGCCGGAACAGACACGTGTGTACTGCCCACAGCCGGGGAAGCTGGGAGCCCAAAGCCAAGGCATTATGGAAGCTGGTCCCTTCTGCAGAATGAAAGAGGACATGCCCCAGGCCTGTCCCCTAGCTCCTGGTGGTTTGCTGACAATCTTTGGTGTTTTCTGTGTAGGGTTTCTGTCCCTTTCTTATACGGACATCATATTGGATTATTTTTGTAAAAAAAAAAATCTCAAAATGAGCTTCTATTCTTCAGGACTCACAGTCAGGCCTTCAATGCATCTATTTTGGAGGACACATAATTTAACTTATAACAATTCCCAGTGGATGGAGAAACTTAGTGGCCCTGAAAGGTGACCAGGGCAGGCTTGCTGGGGAATCAGCAAGTGGACACAAGTCAGCCAGGGCAGAACAGTAAAGTGCAGCTGGAAGCAGAGATCCCCAGAGACCACTGTCCTCAGGAGAGGGCTGGCCAGCAGGGAGACTGGCCTGGGAGAATCTCAGGTGGGCAGCATGGCAGAAGTTGGCCGCAGTGATGGGGTCCGACCTTCTGGGCAGCACCTCTGTTCTGCACTCTGCCCACTGAAGTCTCAGAGTCTTACCAGCTCAAGTTTCCCTGGCTGACCCGAGAAACGGATTCCAAGAGATGCCAGGGCTAACCAGGAGCTCGGCTCTTGATGGAGACCCCAGGACCCAGCCCGGGCAGGAGGCATCGCCTGGGGATCCCTCACGCGCCAGGCCCCGGAAGACTCCGTTAAGCTGCTGAGTCATAAATGGGGCCGCGTGTGGTGCGTTCAGCATGGTGCTGAAGTCCCAGCCAGGGAAATTCAGCAAGAAAAAGGAAAGGGAATCAAAAGGCACCCAAACAGGAAAGGAGAAGACGCAGGACTCTCCCTGTTTGCTGACGACAGAAAACCCAGAGGACTCCACCAAAAGCATTCAGGACTGATGCATTCAGGACTGATAAATTCAGTCAAGTCACAGGATAGCAAGTCACCATGGGAACTTCTGTTGTGTTTCTCGATATTAACAGCAAACTATCTGAAAAAGAAATTAAGAAAACAATCTCATCGATGGTAGCTAAAAAAGTAATGATTAAGAGTCAACCTATCCAAGGAAGCAAAAGATCCATGCGCTGAGCCCTAAAAAACAATGATGCAAGAAAAAGGCACAAATTAATTGGGAGAATTTATACAAGAAGAATTAATATGGCTAAAATGCCCACCGTACCCAAAGCAATCCACGAACGATGAGATCTCTAACAAAACGCCAATGACGATCTTCACAGAAATGGTAAAAGCAACTGAAAAATTCCTGTGGAACCATCAAGGACTCCAGAGAGCCAAAGCAATCCTGAGCAAAAAGAACAAAGCTGGAGGCGTCGGACGACCTGTGTCAACTTCTGCCGCTGTTCCCATCAAGGCCTCAGGACCCAGCCAGCAGGGCAGGACAGGGTCCAGGAACCAATCCACGCAGCCTCGGCCAGCTGGTTTTTGACAAATATGCCAAGAACACACAATGGGGAAAGGACGATCTCTTCAATAAACGGTGCTGGGAAAACTAGGTGTCCCCAAGTGGAAAATGAAATTGAACCATCATCTCACACCACATGCAGAAATCAGAACGGACTTGGAATCCCAATGTCAGCTGAACCTGTGAAACAACAAGAAGAAACAACGGGTAGATCTCTGGACCCCGATTGGAGCAATGATTAAAAAAAATGACTCCAAAAGTACAGGAAATAAAAGAAGAAAAATAAAAAGGGTTCCATCAACCAAAAAATGCTTCTGCACAGCAAAGGGAACAGTCGACCCAGTGGAAAGACAAATGGAAGAAGAGCCGGCCACAGTGGCCACGCCTGTAGTCCCAGAGGCTCAGGAGGCTGAGGCAGGAGGATCATGAGTTCAAAGCCAGCCTCAGCAACTTAGCAAGGCCCTAAGGAATTTAGGAAAACCTTACCACAAAAGCATCAGGCACATCCCTATATAAAAAATCAAAACAAAAAAGGGCTGGGGATGTGGCTCAGTGGTCTAGCACCTCTGGGTTCAATCCAGGATACCAAAAAAAACAAAAAAAAAAAAAAAAGGAGGGGGAATATTTGCAAACTACAGAAATGACAGGAGTAAACCTCATCATTATATACAAGATATTGTACACAAAATATACAAGGAGGACTGGGGCTGTGGCGCAGCGGCAGAGCGCTTGCCTTGCACATGTGAGGCCCTGGGTTCGATCCTCAGCACCACATGACAATAATTAAATAAAATAGAGGTATTGCATCCAACTACAACTAAAATACAAGTATTTGAAAAATATATATATATATATAATTCAAACAACTAAATGGCAGGACAACAAATAACCCAATTAAAAAATGAGCAAGGACCCTGAACACACGGAGGAAGACACAAATGGCCAACAGGTATCTGAGAAAATACTCCATAGTCTCCAAGCGTCAAGAAAACAAAACCCCGAGGAGACACCACCTCACACAGTTAGAACAGCCGCAATCAGGAGGAGTAGAAGCAGCAGGATGAGGGGGAGGAAGAACAACTTGGCACCCAGCAGGTGGGAGGGCAATGAGCAGCCCCACATGGAATGGAGGTTCCCCAAATACCACGGTCAGAGCCACCCTGTGACCTGGCAGCCTCGTCCCCTGTGCTGTGCAAAGGATCTGAAGGGTCGGTCCCAGAGGACAGAGAAGCCGCCCACAAGAGCCCAGATGAGGAGTCAGCCCCGGCATCCATGCTCAGAGGCAGCAGGAAGGAAACGGGGCCCCTGTGCCATGGACGTGGTTCATTCTGACGAGTGGAGGGGGCACGGCACATGGGTACCCCAACATGGGTGAGCCAGGGGGTTATGGCAAGGGACAAAGCCAGGCCAGAGCAACAGAGCACACAAGCTCATTCACTCGTGGAATCTAAAATCAAACTCATAGAGGCAGGAGCGGACCAGGGACAGAGGTGAGAATGGGCAGAAATGGAGAGATGTTGGTCCAGGGCGCACGGCGTGGGTTGGACGGGCGGAAAGTTCTGGAGATCTGTTGCCCAACATCCTGGTGGTACTTAATAATAATGCACATTTCCAAACTGCTGGGAAAAGAGAATCCAAATGTTCTTACCTTTAAAACTTAAGCCTGTGTTAATTAGCTTGATTTAATCATGCCGCGCATCAACAGGGCACACTGCACTCCATAAATACAGACAATTATTATTTGTTAATTTTAAAAGCATACGGGGCTGCCTATGGGAAAATGCTCCCCACTTGACTGACATGCGGCTGAGCACTGGGGAGGGCAGAGGCAGGTTTCAAAGTGACTTAATTCTGAAGTGTCTCCAATTTCCCTGATCCTTGGTTTCTAATTTCTCTGCAATGGCCATTCAGCACTTGGCACCACCACCTGGTGCAGAGTCTCCGCAGAGTCTAGCTTCTCAGGATCCCTGAGTGGCACCACCAAAATGTGTGAGGGGAGGGGCTGCCGGGAGGCAGGAACACAGGCCGGGAGCCCCCCACTCATGATGCAGCCCTGGCAAGAACCCTCCCCTCTGAAGGAGAGCTGTTTTCCCCTGAGCTAAGTGACGTGAGCCTCAAGGGGACTCTTCTCCTCCGAGGTGGTGACAGAGCACTGTCCACTCAGAAGGACCAGGAGTGCTTGGGAGGGCCCTGCCAAGCCCGGGGCCTGTCCTTAAGCCCGGGCCTGCTGATCCAGCAGATCTGAGCACAGCCTCCCCCGCAGAGGCCGCAGCCTGCTGGCCGCAGTAGCTGTAAGCCTGCCAGGTTCAGGCCGGCGCTGTGCTGTAAACACTTCCTACTGGCCGGAGGGGAGAGAGGTTTCTGGTTCCCTGAGGCTGCTCCCTTTTGCTGCTCCAAGTGGCCATTGAGGAATCTGGCCACAGAGGCGGGGAACTCCCCGGCGGGCCGAGGTGCCACCCAGGGGGCCTGTGCTCCCGGACACCCCACACGCTGGCCTGGCTTCCCTGTGGGCGGTGCTGTCATGGTTCTTCCCCGCCTTCTGCAAGCTGCAGTTCATGGGGTGTCTTACCACTGGCAATTTGCTCGTGGTTTTCAGTGTGTGCCAAACAAGCTCCGCGGGCCGGCCGTTGTTCTGGAAGCAGGCCGGGGACATCTGGGGCCGAACCACCTACCTTCAGGGCTGGGCCTTCAGCAGGATTTGGTGTCCACATTGTCTCCTGCAGCACTGTCCAAGGGTCAAGGCCACGAACAGCAGGCTTTATGGTGCCTATCCTGACTGACCAGGCCCTCTGTTCCCTAGCCCAGAGCCAGATGGTGTGGCCACTGCCACCATCTCCAAACTAGAGGACCTTAATCCCAAGGAGCTGGGCTAGATTTGAAGAGGCAAATAAATCCAAAGGAAGGGCTCCTTTCCCCCAGAACAGCTCCCCCTACTGGACAAGCCAAATCACGCCACACCTGTCCCTCCTCTGGGACCCCCTACTAATCAGTATGTCCTGGCTGCACTTAGGGACCAATCCAGTAGCTGGAGAGCTGCCCTGGGTTCCTCCCTGATGCCCTAATCCAAAGGGGCTTGTTCCTCCCACCTGCATTGTGTCCCGTGGGCATCACTTCATCCCCTGGAACAAGTCATGTCCATCTCTACATGGACTAGGGCAGACTCTTCTGCCTGGCTCCTTGTCCCTGTCGCCCAGCCTCACCCAGGCCAGACATTAGTAGGAGACTCCAGGGCAGGAAACAGGAAACTCTGAGCACATCAGAGCCCTCCATGTTTCCCCCTCTTGAGCCCCACTGGCCATGAACACAATTCTCCTATCTCAAAATACCCTAGAGCTGGACACTCAGCCCTTAGGGATGCCCTTGTCAAATGCTGGACCAAGGAAACTTAATCCAGCTGACTGGAGTGGGCAGATGAGGACCAGGTCCCTTCAAGTCCCCTCAGCAACGGCCATGGACTGATCACCTATCCTATGCTGACCCTACAGCCCTACTGGGCTTCCAGAGCCCAAGATGTCCCTAGGCACATCCCTGTGCTTTAGTCAGCTTTTGCATTGCTATGACCAAAAGACAGGACAAGAACAACTTGAAAAGAGGAGATGTTTATTTTGGCCCACAGTTTCAGAGGTCCACTTCATGGTCAGCTGACCGTCTCTGGGCCTGAGGTGAAGCTGATCATCATGAGGGATGGACCTAGAGAAGGAAAGCAGCTCAGGACTTGGCAACCAGGAAGCAGAAAAAGCTCTGCTCCCCAAGGTCAAAATATAAACCCCAAAGGCGCACCCCCAGTGACATACTTCATCCAGTTACACCCTTCCTGCCTTCAGACATACTCAGTTAATCCACATCAGTGGATTAAGCCACTGGCTAGGCCGTGCCCCTCATAATCTAATCATCTCACCTCTGAAAATTCTTGTATTATCTCACATATGAGCTTTAGGGGGACACCTTATATCTAAATCATCACACCCTGCAAAGGGAGCAGGGTCCCTGGGTCCCAGTGCCTGAGCCAGGAGATGTCAGCCTGCAGGTCCTCGACAGATGGAACCCTCAGAAGGGAGCACACGTACGAGAGATAAATAGAGATAAATCCGATCTTTTGGGATGAATTGATTTTTGACAAAAATGTCAAGAACATACATGGAGAAAAGACAGTTCTTTACTAACGGTGTTGGGAAAACTGAATGTCCACATGCAGAAAAATGAAACTAGTCCCTCTCTTCACACCATATTTAAAAAAAAAAACTGAAAGTGGATTAAGATTCCATGACATTAGTCTGGGCAATGATTTTGGGGGGGGGATTTGACCCCCAAAAGCAGAAGCAATGAAAGCAAAAATAAAGGGATTACATCAAACTGGAAAGTTTCTGCGCCAGGAAGGGTACAATCGACAAAGTAAAGAGAGAGTCGATAGAGTAGAAGGAAATCTTTGAAAATCACATATCTAATTAGAGGCTAATGTCCAAAATTGACAAAGAACTCAAATAACTCAATAGCAAGAAAACAAAGAGCCCAATTAGAAAAATGAACAAAGAACGTGAATATACATTTCCCTTTAAAATTTTTTAAAAATATGGGGCTGGGGTTGCGTCTCAGCGGTAGAACACTCGCCTAGCATGGGCGAGGCCCTGAGTTCGATCCTCAACACCACATTAAAATAAAGATATTGTGTCCAACTACAACTAAAAAATAAAAATATTTTTTAAAAGTTTTTTAAATAGGTGCATTATAATTATACATAATTATGGGACAAATTGTCTGAATGTACATTTCTTTAAAGAACACATACCAGTGGCCAAATGGTATATGGAAAAATGCTCATTTTCATCCTGATCAGGGAAATGCAGATTAAAAACACAGAGGGGAATGTGCCTACTCTGGCTATTTCCATCTTGGGACATGGACCAGGACCTGGAGGCCCAGTGTCTGGGTGCCTGAAGGTTTACCACCACCACCACCATCTCAGGATGTGGCCACCTCTATCTGGGGAACACTGACCAGGGCTTGAAGGTACATTATCAAGGTGTCTGCAGGTGTGGTCATACCAGGGACTTCCTGCTGAATGTGCAAGTAGCCACCCTCCTGCTGAAGGGGCACATGAGATCTGGGCTCTCTCCAGCTCCATTAGTCCTAAAGTCATGAAGACAGAGGGGGCTGGCCACTGCAGGTCAGAAGGTAGGAAGAGGCTGTGAGGGATCTTGCTCTCAGTTCACACAGACACCCACTGGATTCCTGGGGCCCACTCAGGCTGGAACTCACTGGGCCTCGGCACCAGCTTGGTCCCTGACTCTCTCTCCAGTAGGGCACCCACCCATCCCCTGGTCCTGCCAGGTCTGGAATTAGTCCGACACCCAACAGGGCCTTCCAGCTCCCCAGTCCCCAGTCTCCCAACCCCTTCCTAGCCACCAGCCTGACCCAGCACTCACAACAATGTGGCCAGCCTCCAGCTTTCAGACCTGGTCCTGATCTGGCTGATACAGAGCAGCTATCTGCAATAGGAGCACAGGCCTGGAGCTCAGCCTGGGAGAGAAGGGCCTGATGTCTTCATAGAAGCTATTTGGTTTAAGGCTGTATATTGTTTGCATTGGGTCCTGTTAATATTGATCACCCCTTAATAATGAGGTACTAGAGCCATCAGGGACACTATAAGTCTACAGGGTAGAAACTCTACTACCACAAATCCACACTGCTAGATGGGAAGACACACAGAAAACATGAAAAAAAAAAAACAAGGGAAAAAAGCACCCCAAACAAACCAAGATGATCCCATAATAGAATCCATTGACAACACAGTTGAAGAATTATCAGGGAAGGAGTTTAGAATGTACATAGTTAAACTGATTCATGACATAAAAGATGACATAAGGAGAGAAATCAGAGATGAATTTCAGGAGGTGAAAGATCACTTCAATAAAGAGATGGAGATTATGAAAAGAAATCAAACAGAAATTCTTAAAATGAAGGAATCAATAAACCAAATTAAAAATTTAATGGAAATTATCACCAACAGACTAGACCACTTGGAAGACAGAACCCCAGGCAATGAAGACAAAATATATGATCTTAAATAAATTCAAAATTGGCCATAAAGGAAAAAAATGGTAAGAAACCATGAACAAAACTTCCAAGAATTATGGGATAACATGAAAAGACCAAATTTAAGATTTATCAGGACAGAGAAAAGTGTATAGAATGCATAATCTTTTAAATGAAATACTCTCAGAAAATTTCCCAAACTTCAAGAATGAAATGAAAAATTAATTATAAGAGGCTTATAGGACTCCAAATGTACAAAATTACAACACACCCAGACCAAGGCACATTATAATGAAAATGCCTACCATACAGAATAAGGATAGAATTTTAAAGGCCACAAGAGAAAAGTATCAGATTACATAGAGGGGAAAACCAATTCAAATCTCAGCTGATTTCTCAACCCAGACCCTCAAAGCTAGGAGGTCCTGGAATAACGTATACCAAACCCTGACAGAAAATGGAGGCCAACCAAGAATTTCATATCCAGAAAAATAAAGTTTCAGACTTGAAGATGAAAAAAAAAACTTTCTTGATAAACAAAAGTTAAAAGAATTCAGAATTAGAAAGCCTGTACTGCATAACATTCTCTGCAAAATAGTCCATGAGAATAAAATGGGAAAAAAAAAACAAACCCTGAAAACCATCAAAGAGAGGAACTACACTAATAAAAAGTACAAGGAAAAGATGAACAAAGGAGAAACTAAGTCAAATTAAAAATCAGAAATAAACTAAAGTGAGCAAGAATACAAGTCATATCTCAATAATAAACCTGAATGTTAATACCTAAAATCATGAATCAAAAGACATAGACTGGTAGATTGGATTGAAAAACAAGACCCAACAAAATACTCTCTCCAAGACACACACCCTGAAGGCAAAGACAACCACAGTCTGAAGGCAAAGGATGGGAAAAAACATGTCACACACATAGACCACATAAACAAGCAGAGGTTTTGATCCTCATGTCAGATAAAGTGGACTTCAAGCCAAAGTTATCCATAAGGGATTAGGAAGGAAATTTCATACTGTTTAAGGGAATTAATACAAAAACAAGACATAATAATCATAAATATTTATGTAACAAACAATTGAATCTATGTACATCAAAGAAAGACTTCTAAATTTCAAGAATCAAATAGAACATGGTACAATAATACTGGGTGATTTTAACATACCTCTCTCACTACTGGATAGATCTTCCAAACAAAGAGCTAAATAATACAATAAATAATTTGGACTTAACATATGTAATATAGAATATTTCATCCATTAATGAGTGAATACACTTTCTTCCCAACAGCATATGGATCCTTATCTACAATAGACCATAGCTTATGGCACAAAGCAACTCTTGGCAAAAACAAGAAAATAGAGATATGACCTTGCATTCTATCAGATCATAAAGAAATAAAATTAGAAATCAACAATAAAATAAAAAGTACAAGTAACTCGAACTTCTGGAAACTAAATAACACACTATTGAATGATGCATGGATGACAGAAGAAATCAGGGATAATAAAAAATATTTAGAGGTAAATGGCAATGATGATAATAATCAATAAACATAATTCATCACATCAATATACTTACAGACAAGAACCATATGATCATCTCAATAGATGCAGAAAAGACATTTGACAAAATACAGCACCCCTTCATGTTCAAAACACTAGAAAAACTAGGGATAGTAGGAACATATCTCAACATTGTAAATGCTCTCTATGTTAAACCCAAGGCCAGCATCATTCTACATGGAGAAAAACTGAAAGCATTCCTTCTCAAAACTGGAACAGGACAAGGGTGCTCTCTCTCACCACTTCTATTCAACATAGTCCTGGAAACTCTAGTCAGAGCAATTAGACAGAAGAAAGAAACTAAAGGGACATTAACACCAAAAGAAGACCAAACTATCACTATTTGCCTGTGACATGATTCTATCTTTAGAAGTTCCAAAAAATTCCACCAAGAAATGTTCTAGAACTAATAACTGAATTCAGCAAAGTAGCAGGACATAAAATCAACACCCATAAACCACACGTGTTTCCATTCATCAGTGATGGATCCACTAAAAGAGAAATTAGGGAAAACTATCCAATTCACAATAGCCTTAAAAAAATACTTGGGAGGGCTGGGGATGTGGCTCAAGCGGTAGCGCGCTCACCTGGCATGCATGCGGCCCGGGTTCGATCCTCAGCACCACATACAAACAAAGATGTTGTGTCCGCCGAAAACTAAAAAATAAATATTAAAATTCTCTCTCTCTCTTTAAAAAAAATACTTGGGAATCAATCTAACAAAAGAGGCGAAAGACCTGTATAATGAAAACTATAGAACACTAAAGAAAGAAACTGAACAGTACTTTAGAAGATGGAAAGATCTTCCATGCTCTTGGATAGGAAAATTAATATAGTCAAATGGCCATAATACCAAAAGTGTTATACAGATTTAATGCAATTCCCATTAAAATACCAATGATGTTCTTCATAGAAATAGAAAAAGCAGTCATGAAATTCTTTTGGAAAAATAAGAGACCCAGAATAGCCAAAGCAAGACTTAGCAAGAAAAGTGAAGCAGGAGGCATCACAATACCAGGCCATAAATTATACAACAGAACAATAGTAACAACAGCAGCATGGTATCGACACCACAACAGATATGTAGACCAATGGTACAGAATAGAAGACACAGAGACAAACCCACATCAATACAGTTGTCTCATCCTAGACAAAGGTGCCAAAGCATACATTGGAGAAAAGATAACCTCTTCAAAAATGGTGCTTGGAAAACTGGAAATCCATACATAGCAAAATGAAATTAAACCCTTATCTCTCACCCTGCACAAAACTCAAAGTAGATAAAGAACTAGGGCACTAGAACAGAGACCCTCTGCCTAATAGAAGAAAAAGTAGCCCAAATCTCCACCACTTCAGCTTAGGAACTCATATTGTTAATGAGACTCCTAAAGCACAAGAAGTAAAATCAAAAATCAAGGGGTGGGGATGTGGCTCAAGCTGTAGTGCGCTCGCCTGGCATGCGTGCGGCCCGGGTTCGATCCTCAGCATCACATACAAACAAAGATGTTGTGACTGCCGAAAACTAAAAATAAATAAATAAATAAATATTAAAAAATTATTTCTCTCTCTCTCTCTTTTTTTAAAAAAAATCAATAAATGGAATGGAATCAAACCAAAAGGCTTCTTCACAGAAAAGGAAACTATTAAAAACATGAAGAAAGACCCTACAGAATGAGGAAAAAAATCTTTACCACATGCACCTCAGGTAGAGCATTAATCTCCAAGATATATAAAGAACTCAAAACACTCAATACCAAAAAAAAAAAAAAAACCAAAAAACAAATAACCTAATCAATTAATGGGCTAAGGAACTGAACAGACACTTTACAGAAGAAGAAATATAATCGATCAACAAATATATGAAAGAATGTTCAATATCTCTTGTTGAGAGCCACAACCAAGTCGGGATGGCACCTGGCATTTTTCCAGAAGGAGTGGTTGGGAGGTGACGCCAGCGAGCCATTGGGATGATGGTGATTAAGTTAAGCTGTGTATAATTATTGGGATGGTAACTGATTGCTGTAACTGGATGATGCTGTATTGGGGCAAGCTGTGTATTCAGTTGTGTATGTGGACCTCTGCTGTCCGGCAGTGGGGCAGCTCCTGCTGCCTCAGGTGCCCGCTACTTTTGAGTTCTCGTGGAGTTCCCATTGAGTTCCCGTTGAGTTCTCGCGGAGTTCCTGCTGAGTTCACGTTGGTTCTCGTGGAGTTCTGGAGAGTTCCCGTGGGGTTCAGGCAATAAAGTAGTTCCTGTTTGAACCTACAAGTGGCTCGTGACTTCCCGGTTCTTTTGTGCCCAGCCAGATTGTGGCATTTTGTGGCCCTTGCAGGGAACGCCTGAGGGTAAGTGATAAGGTAAACTGCTCACCCCTGAGAGCAGGGTGAGAGGATGGGTGACCATTTTAAGAGACAGTGTATGCTTCTTTTGATTTGTAACGTTTCTGTTTCAAGCTGCCTGCCCCTAGAAATAAATAGGATGCTAGAAAAGTTGTTCGGCCCTGAGGAAGATATAGAGATAGACCACAGATGCACATGTCAAGAAAATAGAAAAACTGATACAACGAATTTTTGTTCCGTTTTGTTTCGGTTTTGTTTTGTGTTATCTTGTTGGGTTGCGTTATCTTTGTAGCAGAAATATGGGATCAGAAATTAGTAAAAAACAAACCGAAAGAGTTTTAAGTAAATTGCTAGAGGAAGGAGGCACCCCAGTAAAAACAAGAACAGTTAGGGCATATGTTGAACGATACAAAAATGTAGCCCATGGTTTCTTAAGGAGGAGTTGTTAAATATATCACAATGGAACCATCATGGTGAAGATTTAAAAAAGACAGAAAAGGAAAGCCCAGGAACTCTGCCAGTTGGCACATTACCATTATGGACATTGGTACGATCTTGTTTGCTTAGTCTAGGAGAAGACATCTTAAAAGAGGAAGTCTCTTGAGTTACTCAGACAGGGGAAGAAAATTTAGAGAAGGAAGGGCTATCAGGGGAGAAGTTACAACGGGAGGTTGCAACTAACACCTTTCTATCACCGGAGGGCGTGGGTGTCCAACCAACACCTCCACCTATGTATACGGAGACAACATATGCTGAGTGGCCCTCAACCCCCATAGTTGATAGATGGGATCCTGAGACAGGACCTCAAAGATTAGCATGCCCTTTATTTGAGCAGGCAGGAGGGCAGTGAATTCACCGTGCTTTAGATTTCAAAACAGTGAAGCAGCTGAAAGAGGCTATAATAACCTATGGTCCTCAAGCATCTTTCACTGTAAGTATGGTCAAATCCATTACCAACTTGAACATGATGCCAGCAGATTGGGCTAGTTTGTGCAAAGCTGTGCTAAATGGAGGACAATATCTGTTATGGAAGGTTGCCAATCAGGAATTTTGCACAGAGATGGCTAGGCAAAATGCAGCAGCCAGTTATCCTCAGAGAAATCTAGATATGTTGTTAGGAGAGGGACCTTACGAGGGTCAGTTGCAACAAATTAGGTATGATCCTGCCATATACTCACCAATCGCTTCAGCTGCGGTTAGGGCATGGAAAACTTTACAGGGGCATGGAGATTTACAAGGTCAATTATCTAAGGTAATACAAGGAGCTAATGAACCTTATGCTGAATTTGTAGATAGGCTTATACAAACAACTACGAGAATCTTTGGGGATGTAGAACAAGCGATGCCATTAATAAAACAACTAGCCTAAGAACAAGCAAACAGATGGTGCAGGGAGGCTATTAGACCATGGAAACATGGAGATTTAAACACATATATTAAATTATGCAGAGACATTAATGAACAAGGGCAAGTCTTGGCAGCTGCAGTACCACAGGCTTTAGGTGCCAGGCCAAAAACATGCTGCAATTATGAACAAACAGGACATTTTAAAAGGAGTTGCCCCATAGGAGGAGGGTTTAACAAAACTAGGTATCGAAGGGGTAGAATACTGGGTATTTGCCCACGATGCCATAGAGGAAGACATCGGGCTAATGAATGCCGTTCTCAAACCACTATAGAGGGTACTCCATTATCAAAAACCAGATAAGGACCAGGTGTTTATCCACGATATCGTGAAGGAAAACGTTGGGCTCCATTGCCAAAAAATGGACGGGGGGGAGCCAATACTCCAGGGCCCATGACCACAAATATACGGGGCAATGGAGGAACCCAGCAACACCATCAGGGTAGTTCCCAGGACACATTATCCATTAGATCTCTCAACAGACAAACCAGAGGGAGTGCAGGGTTACACATCTGTGCCTCCACTAGAGCAGTACTAACTCCAGAGATGGGAGTTCAAATCATTCACACAGAGGTAAAAGGACCTCTTCCCCAAGGAACAGTAGGCTTATTGTTAGGAAGCAGTTCTTCTACTCTAAAAGGACTTATGATAAGTCCTGGGGTAATTGATCCCGATTATGAAGGTGAAATAAAAATTATAGCCAGTTCTCCAAGAGGTATATCAGTAATTTCACCAGGAGATAGAATAGCACATTTATTAATAATACCCAGCCTGCATGATAAATTTTCCAGTAGTACTATAGAAAGAGGTTCCGGGGGATTAGGCTCCACAGGTGTAGATTGGACTATGCTTTCTTTAAATTTCGATTCTCTCCCCATGCTAAAACTAAATATTCAAGGACATGAATTTAATGGGCTACTGGATACAGGTGCAGACCTGAGCATTATCTCTCATCAAGAATGGCCAAAACATTGGCCATTACAACAAGTCACTCAAACACTTCGAGGCCTAGGAGTGGCAACTAATCCCCATAGAAGTGTGATGGTATTAGATTGGAAGGATCCTGAAGGATGTGAAGGAACTATACAGCCATATGTATTGGATCATCTTCCCGTAAATTTATGGGGACGAGATGTCCTAGATCAATTAGGACTAACATTAATAAATAACATCAATTCAAATGCAACCACTACCATGGCTAGACAAGGTTTTAGGAAAGGAAAAGGATTAAGAGAAAAAGGACAAAGTATAGTGGCGCCAATACAAATAGATCAAGAAATAGATAGACAGGGATTGGGTTTTCAGGAGGGGTCACTGAGACGATAAAAATTACTTAGAAATCAGAAAGACCAGTATGGGTTCCTCAGTGGCCCCTGACTAAAGAAAAGATACAAGCAGCCCATGTCCTGGTCAATCAACAATTAGCAGAGGGACATATACAACCTTGTGTATCTCCCTATAATACTCCCATTTTTGTCATCGAAAAGAAATCTGGTAAATGGAGATTATTGCAAGATTTAAGAGCTATTAATAATGAGATGGTTATTATGGGACCTGCTCAATCGGGGATTCCTCAATTGTCTGCTTTGCCAAAAACCTGGTATGTTTTAGTTATAGATATTAAAGATTGGGGTTTTTTTCAATTCCAATTCATCCTGAGGATAGTCAATGTTTTGCTTTTCACTGTCCCTGCATTGAATCATGANAGCTTAATGCAGTTTTACAAGCTTTTGTGATGTTTAAAGATTCTGTATTTAATTTATTTTCTGATAGTCAGTATATAGTTAATACTATAGTATCCTTTGAAGATGCTGGTAGGATTTCCCCTTCCTCTACTGTTTTCTCTTTGTTTTCCACAATACAAAGTCTAATCTGGGACAGAAAAGATCCATTCTTTATAGGACATATCAGGGCACATACAGGATTGCCTGGAGCCCTTAGTTTGGGCAATGATTTAGCAGATAAAACTACACATGACATACATATTTTTTCTATGCTAGAAGAAGCTACAAATTTTCATAAATCCTTCCATGTCAATGCAAATACTTTAAAAAAGCATTTTAAAATAACTAAGGAACAAGTTAGACAAATAATAAAACAATGTCAAAATTGTGTGACCTTTTTACCACAAGTTAATCTTGGAGTCAATCCTAGAGGACTGATACCTAACCATATTTGGCAGATGGACATCACACACTTGCCAGAATTTGGAAAATTAAAATATTTGCATGTTACAGTTGATACTTCTTCCGGATTTTTGATGGGCTCCCTTCATGCCGGAGAAAAAAACTAGATATTATTGTTCATTGCTTACAAAATTTTGCCACTGTGGGTGTTCCAAAACAGTTAAAAACAGATAATGGCCCTGGCTATACTTCTACCTCTTTTAAGCGATTTTGCTCATCATTTGGCATTACTCATATAACAGGAATCCCATACAATCCACAGGGACAAGGCATAGTTGAAAGAGCTCATCAAACTATTAAAAGGTACTTATTAAAGCAAAAAGAGGGAATTGGGAAGGGGTATATCCCCCAAAGATAAACTTAAAATAACCCTTTTTACTCTAAACTTTTAAAATTTGGATTCATCGGGGCTTACTGCTGTGGAAAGGCACATGTGTCCAAAAAATGTACATAAGCCCAAGGTACTTTGGAAGGATATCCTAACAGGGCAATGGAAAGGTCCTGACCTAGTGATTGCTGGAGTCGGTGGTCTGTTTGTGTGTTTCCACAGGGAGAACAGCAGCCAATTTGGATTCCAGAGAGACTAACTAAAGCAATTTCTACAGACCAAAAAGAAGATGATTTGGCGCAAATCCGTAACAGCTGATATCCAGAACTCCAGTTTGGCTATCCTTACATCTGCAACAGTGGTTCTCCCACACCTGGAGGCTAATGAATAATGAACACCATTAAGGCCTATTTCAAATGTAAGAAACCTTGGGGCTTGCTTGTGGGAATACCTTCAGACCCATATGCAAGTTACAGGAAGAAGGATGGGATACCAAAAGAAGAGTCAAACCCAGGTGGTAAACCAGGATGCTTTTTTCAATATCTATTTTATTATTGCCCTCTCCCACATCATGAAGTTCTATTTTATTTTTTGAGCTCATACAGACCTAGGTTAATGTTTTTCTGATCAGTTCTATTTTTTGACTGTGGAGTTTTTAAACATTGCAATGGAGATTTCACCTGTGAAAAGCTATAAGGCCTTTACTATTACGTTATGTATGTATTGTTTTATGTGTGCACACTTGTGTTTTGTGTTGTATGTCTGTATGTGCGTATCATATATGAGGAGTGCTCATGAAAAAATGGATCCAAATTTTTTTTAATTCACGTGATTTAAATGGTTTAATTTAAATCGGGTAAACAGCTGTTGAGGATTGTTTTAAAATGTGAACAAAAAAGGTTAACAGATCTGTTTATTTACTTTCACCTTTCCTTTTCCTTATATCTAATTCTATTCAGGATACTAAATCATTTAGAAAATTGCTTTTTTTTAGTGCCTGCTGGAATGTTACATAATTTTTTCTTAGCCATCATTGCCAGAATTCCTATCTTCATCCCAGTGCCAGTGAAGACAAAGATAGAGGATGACTTAAAACCAAACTACAGCTTCTGCGATAGCTATCACAACAAACTGTATAAACTGATGCATCAATGAATAATAACTCAACAAGTGATGCTCAATCAAGTATTTGATTTATTTTGGGAGGAAATGGACATATTGATGGATTCCTCTGCTTTGAACTGCTTGCAGAACTTGCCTGGACTATGCATCACTTGTATGCATTGTGAACTCTCTGTTGGTGCAGCTAATTGTGGTAGTGCCGGGGTATCTTTGCTCATGGTGTCATTGATGGTACAATTTTTCCAAAAGTAGCCATCAATGGCTTGATATCATGGCCTTTTGTATCCTCCCCTTTTTGCTTGTAGCAGGTTGTTTATGGTGTTTGTGTAAAAACCACTATCCACAAGTATGGCTGTATGCTGGGCCGGTACTCAATGACCGGTAAGATCCAATTGCAGTGGTACCAACCTAAGACAGGAGGCTGACGCCTTGAGGTCAGCTCATCCGATGACGGGTAAGAACCATATATAGTATTGGACAACCTAAGACAGGCACGGTCCCTAAGCCACATACTTGTTGTTTAATTAAACAGAAGGGGAGAGATGTTCAGAGCCACAGCCAAGTCGGGATGGCACCTGGCATTTTTCCAGAAGGAGTGGTTGGGAGGTGACGCCAGCAAGTCATTGGGATGATGGTGATTAAGTTAAGCTGTGCATAATTATTGGGATGGTGACTGGTTGCTGTAACTGGATGATGCTGGATTGGGGCAAGCTGTGTATTCAGTTGTGTATGTGGACCTCTGCAGTTCGGCAGTGGGGTGGCTCCTGCTGCCTCCGGTGCCCGCTACTTTTGAGTTCTCACGGAGTTCTCGTTGAGTTCCCGTTGAGTTCTCACAGAGTTCCCGTTGAGTTCGCTTTGGTTCTCGCGGAGTTTCCATGGAGTTCTGGAGAGTTCCTGTGGGGTTCGGGCAATAAAGTAGTTCCTGTTTGAACCTACAAGTGGCTCGTGACTTCCTGGTTATTTTGTGCCCAGCCAGACTGCGGCAATCTCTAGCTATTAGAAAAATGAAAACTAAAACTCCTCTAAGATTTCATCTCATTCCAGTGGCCATCATCAAGAACACAAGTAACAATAAATGTTGGCGAAGATGAGGGGGAAAAGGTTCACTCATACATTGCTAGTGGGACTGCAAAATATTTCAACCATTACAGAAAGCAGTGTGGAGATTCCTCAGAAAACTTGGAAAGGAACCTCCACTTGACCCAGTCATTCCACTTCTAGGTCTATGCCCAAAGAACCTAAAATCAGCATACTACAGTGATGCAGCCACATCAATCTTTAAAGCAACTCCTGTCACTATAGCCAAACTACGGAACTAACCTAAGTGTTCTCCAACAGATGAATGAATAAAGAAACTGTGGCATATTACTCAGCCTTAAAGAAGAATGAAATTATGGCATTTGGCAGAAAATGGATGGAGCTGAAGAATATCATGCTAAGTGAAAAAAGCCAATCCCAAAAAACCAAAGGCTAAGTGTTTTCTCTATATGTGGATGCTGATTCACAATAAGGGGGTACCTAGGGAATAACAGTGGTACTTTGCATTAGGCAGAGAGGGATAAGGGAGAGGAGGGGTTATGGGGTTAGGAAGGAGGAATCAGAACTTATTACCCTATGTTCATGTATTATTACATGACTTTTGTGATTCTACAAACATGTACAACCAGTAGAATGAGATGTTGTACTCCATTTATGTATGATGTGTCAAAATGCATTCTATTGTCATGTGTAACTAATTAGAACCAAAAAAAATGCGTTTACTATAAAATAAAATAAATAAAATAGAAAAAAACCCACAGTGGGGTGGGGCATGGTGGCACACACCAGTAATCCCTGGAACTCAGGAGACTGAGGCAGGAGGATTGCAAGTTTGAGGCCAACCTCAGGATCTTTATTGTATCAAAATAAAAATAAATTTAAAAAGGACTAGAGATGTAGGTCAGTGGTAAGGTCTCTCTGGGTTCAATTCCCAGTACAAAAAAAAAATTTCCACAATGGGAATATCATCTCACACTTGTTGGAATAGCTATTATTAAAGATAAAAAAATAATAAATGTTGAGGATGTGGAGAACAGGGAACCATTGCCCATCATTAGTAGGAATGGAAAGCACTATGGGGGTTCATCAAAAAAACTAGAAGTAGAACTACCATACGAACCAGCATTCCACTTCTGTTCTATCTCCAAAAGAAACAAAATCAGCTTGCTGAAGAGACACCTGCTGTCCCCTGCCAAGCAATGTTCACAACAGCTGGGTTATGGAATCAACGTAAGAGTTCATCAGTGGATGAATGAATACAGAAAATGTGGCACATATACACAGTGAAATGCTATTCTAACTCAGGGAGAAGGGGGTCCCATTATTTATTATGATGTGGATGAACCTAGAGGACATTTAGTTAACTGAAACAAGTCAGGAACAGAAGGGTAAATATCACAGGATCTCACTTACATGTGGAATCTAAAAAGTTGGATCTCATTGAAGCAGAGGGTAGAGGTATGATTAAGAGGCTGGGAAGTAGAGAGAGGGGTTGTACTGGGGAGATGTTGCTCAAGGAACACAAAAGTACAGATAGATAGGAGGAATAAACTCTCTATTGTACGCTGCAATGACTATAACAATACCAACATATTGTACAGTTGAAAACTGATGGGAGAGTATATTTTACATGTTCTCACCATAAAAATAAAATTTCTAAGGATGAAAGGTATTGCATATGCTAATGAGTTCAATTTAGCCAATCCACAATGTGTATGTATCTCAAAATAACATATTCCATAACACACACACACACACATTTATACACATACATACATATACACATATATGCACATATGTTTATATTTATATTTAAAACAATTCAAATAAACAAATAAATAGGGACATTCCTTTCACATGGCCCCAATCTGGGGCAGAAAGCCTCTAGGGAGACGTGGTCTGTGAGGGTCACCTAGGCAGAGTGAGCAGTTGCTTCCTCTACAGGGCAGGGTCTTTTCTCAGTCACGGTTACAATCCAGAACCAAAACAAAATCACCATAACCAAGAAACACCCTAAGACCCATTTCAGGAGAAGGTCTTTTGCTTTGAGAGCTACTCCATGAAATTGGAAAAGACAACTCCTCCATCAGGTGTAAAGACATACGTTAATGTAAGAAGAGAAGAAACAGGAAAAGGCAAGGGAACAGGACACCAGCAAGGAAACATGAGTGTTCTCCAGTGACCGACCCCACAAAAGAAGACTTACAAAGTGCCTCAAAAATAATCCAAAATAATGATCTTAAGGGAATTCATCAAGAAACAGGAGAATATTGATAGACAATTCAATGAAATCAGGAAAATAACCATGATCTGAATGAGAAATTCAACAGAGACAGGTATAAAATAACTAAACAGGATCTTGGAGCTAAAGAACTCAACAAATGAAATACAAAATACAATTGAGAATTTCAACAACAGACTTAAGCAAGAATATAGCAATAGACTAAAGAAAGAATGTCTAAACTTGAAAACTGGTATTTTGAAATAACCCAGGACAAGGAAATACAAAAGAGATAATGAAAAAGAGTGAAGAATATGAGAATATGGGACACTATTAAGTAAACAAAAACTTGCATCAAAGAAAGTTTCACAGGGGGAGGAGATGAAGAAGGCAAAACGTTTGGTTAGCAAACTAATAGCTAAAAACTTCCCCTAGTCTTAGAGAAGATGGATACCAAATCCATGAAGATCAAAGTTACCCACGTAGATTTGACTCAAAATACTTTACACAGGAACATTATAATCAAACTGTCAAAATCAAAGACAGTATCTGGCTGGGAACTCAGAAGGGAGTGGGCAGGAGAGATTGGAGACTGAACTGAGACCAGGAAATGGGCCATCAGCAGGTGATGTACAGGACTAGGACTTGGCTCCACATGAGTGGAACCCAGATGAGATCCTGGAGCACAGTCTTCCAGCATGGGACAGCAGTCCTGGGGCTGAGGGAGCACTGATTAAAAACCTCCAGACCAATCAGCCCTCAGCAAAGAGCCTGCAGCCTACCCGAGCCTAAACCCTACCTCCAGGAATTCCACCGACAGGACTTCCTCTCCCACCTCAGCAATCCAGAGGGTGGGCATCACACTCCAGAAGACCCCACCTAAAACTGCTGGGAAGAGAAGCTGAGAATATTTTGAACTCCAATGGAAAGCATTCTTTACATTTTCATCAAGATTTTTTTCAATTCTTTTTCACTGTTTAATCGAGACCTTAATGGTACATGGATATTTATACAGTCTCCTATTTTTTTCTTATCTCTAGGATTTTTGAAGTCAATTATTTTACATGGATTTTTGTATGTGTGTGAACTAGGATGTTTTATTAGTATATTTTAGTGTGTTTTGAGTTATTTTATTTTATTTTTAAATTTTCAAAAAATTATATAAATCTATCTCCTACCTGTCTCCCTTGATCCTCTCTTTCTTATACTACTAACAACCAGTCTCTATTGTTCTCTCTTTCACTTGTCCTTTGATCTTTTACTTTTGTATTCTCTTTTCTTCCCTTATAATCATCACATTTATATCACTTCTATTCTCTCCTGTCCACATTTGAAAATGTAAACCCTTTTGCCACCCTGCTGTTTTTACTATGGGCAATAACTGATCATATAATTTTTGCTTATTGTGATAATTAATATTGTAGATGTCATAGTAGGAACTATTTGTTTTACTGCTGTCAATTTTTTGCATTGGTTATTATAAATATTTGTCTCCTGCTAAACAGTGAAGTCCTGGAAACCTTCAGAGACACTATAATTCCACAGGGTAGAAACTCTACTGCTCAGATCCGTACTGTTAGTTGGGTAGACACAAAAACAACCTCAAAGAGCAAGGAACAAATCACCCTAAGCAAATCAACAGAATCTATTGACCCCACTGGGGAAGAAATGTCAGAGAAGGACTTTAGAATGAATGTAGTTAAACTGACCTGCAAAGTAAAGGGTGATGTAAGAGAGTCAATACAGGTAGCAAAAGACCACTTCAACAGGAGACAGAGACTCTCAAAAAAAAGACAAACAAAGATCTTCAAAAAGAAGAAATGAATAACCAAATTAAAAATTCAATAGAAAGCATTAGTAACAAAGTAGACCACTTAGAAGACATAAACACAGGCAATGAAGACAAAATATATAATCTTGAAAACAGAGTTAACCAGAGAGAGAAGATGTTAAGAAACCATGAAAAGAATTTTCAAGAATTATGCGTAACACAAAAAGACCACATTTAAAATTTATTGGGGCAGATAAAGGTGCAGAGATACAAACAAAAGGAATACACAATATTTTCCATGACATAATATCCAAAATTTTCCTAAATCTAAAGAATGAAATGGAAAATCAAATACAAGAGGCTTATAGAACCTGAAATGTTCAAAATTACAACCGACCCATATCAAGGCATATTATAATGAAAATGCACAGCATCCAGAATAAGGATAGACTTTTAAAGGCTGTGATATTAGAAAAAAAATCAGATCACATGTAGGGGAAAACCAATCTGGATCTCAGCTGATTTCTCAACCCAGACCTCCAAAGCTAGGAGGTCCTGGAATAACATATGCTAAGCTCTGAAAGAAAATGGATACAACCAAGAATCCTATATCCTGCAAAACCGAGCTTGAGATTGAAGATGAAATAAAAACCTTCCATGATAAACAAAAATTAAAAGAATTCACAACCAGAAAGCCTGCACTTCAGAATATTCTGAACAAAATATTCCACTAGGATAAAATGGGGAAAAAAAGTAAGAAGCAGCAAAGAGAGGAAGTACACTAAAGGAACAGTCAGCCAAAGGAGAAAGTAATCCAAACTAAAAACCAGAAATAAGCCAAAATGACCAGGAAGACACATCGTATCTCAATAATAACCTTGAACATTATTGGCCTAAACTCATCAATCAAAAGACAGACTGGCAGGTGGGATTTAAAAACAAGACCCAACAATAAGCTGTCTCCAAGAGACTCACCTTATAGTCATTGACCATCACAGACTGAAGGTGTAAGGATGGGAAAAACCTATCATCACATGGATCATGTGAACAAGCAGAGGTTTCTATCCTCCTATCAGATAAAGTGCACTTCAAGCCAAAGTTAATTAGAAGGGATACAGGAGCACATTTCATATTGCTTAAGGGAATTATGTCAGCAAAACATAACAATTATAAATATTTATGCAACAAACAATGGAGCATCTACATATATCAAACAAATCCTTCTCAATTTCAAGACTAAAATAGAAAACAACACAATAATACTAGATGACTTTAATACACCTCTCTCACTATTGATAGATCTCCCAAACAAAAACAAAAAGAAAAAAAATGAAACTATAAAACTGAATAACGCAATCAATAATTTAGATATAACAGACATACATACAATATTTCATCCTTCAATGAGCAAATACACTTTCTTCTTAGTAAGACACGGATCCTCCTCTAATATATACCATAACTTATGTCATAAAGCAACTCTTCATGAATACAAAAAAAAAAAAAACTAGAGATAATACCCTGCATCCTAGCAGATCATAATGGAATAAAATTAGAAATTGTAATGAAATAAAAAACAGAGCTGGCCAGCCACAGTGGTGCATATGTGTAGAACCAGTGCATCAGGAGGCTGAGGCAGGAAGATCATGAGTTCAAAGCCAGCCTCAGCAAAAGCAAGACACTAAGCAACTCAGTGAGATCCTGTGTCTAAATAAAATAAAAAATAGGGCTGGGGATGTGGCTCAGTGGTTGAGTGCCCCAGAGTTCAATCCCAGGTATCCCTTCCAAAAACAGAAACTATTTTAATATACTATTGAATGAAGAATTGATAAAAGAGGAAATCAGGGATGAGATTTAAAAAAATACTTAGCTCACCACATAGAGGTAAATGGGAATAATAATATAACATCAAAATCTCTGGGACACTATGAAGGCAGTGCTAAGTGCATTGAATTCATTCATTAAAAGAATAGAAAGTCACTGAATAAAAGACTTAACATCACCTCTCAGCCCTAGATAAAGAACAAATCAACACCCAAAGCAGCAGAAGACAAGAAATAATTAAAATTAGAGCTAAAATCAATGAAGCTGAAACAAAAGAAACAATTCAAAAAGTTAAAAAAACAAAAAGCTTTGTTCTTTGAAAAAAATAAATAAAATTGATAAACTCTTAGCCACATTAATGATGAGAAAAGAGAGAAAACACATATTAGAAAAATTCTTGATAAAAAAGGAAATATCACAATGGACACTACCAAAATACAGAAGATAATTAGAAATTATTTTGAAAATTTATATTCCAACAAGATACAAAATCTCAAAGATATCAACATATTTCTAGAGACATAGGACCCACTGAAACTGAATCAGGAGGATATACACAGTTTGAACACATCAATTTCAGTAAAATAGAAGATGCTCCAAAATCAACTCAAAGTGGATCAAAGACTTAGGCACTGGGACAGAGACCCTGCACCTAATAGAAGAAAAAATAGGCTCAAATCTTCATCATGTCGGCCTAGGATCTGACTTCCTTAACAAGACCCCTAAAGTGTAAGAAGTAAAATCAAGAATCAATAAATGTAATGGAATCAAATTAAAAAGCTTCTTCTCAGCAAAGGAAACAAACAATAACGTGAGGAGAGAGCCTACAGATTGGGAGAAAATCTTTACCACATGCACCTCTGATAAAGTGTTAATCTCTAAGCTATATAAAGAACTAAGAAACTTAACATCAAAAAGGTAGATATATAACCCAGTCAATAAATGGGCCAAGGAACTGAACAGACGCTTCACAGAAGAAGAAATACAATTGATCAAAAAATATATGAAGAAGTGCTCAACATCTCTAGCAATCAGAGAAATGCAGATGAAAAGATTTCACCTAAGATCTCATCTCTCTCCAGTCAGAAGGACAGCTATTAAGAATACCAACAACAATAAGTGCTGGCGAGAATGTGGGGAAAGGCACCCTCATACACTGCTGGTGGGACTGCAAATTGGTGCAACCTCTATGGAAAGCAGTATGGAGATTCCTCAGAAAACTTGGAATGGAACCACCATTTGACCCAGTTATCCCACTCCTAGGTTTATATCCAAGGAACTTAAAATCAGCATACTACAGTGACACAGCCACATCAATGTTCATAGCAGCTCAATTCACAATAGCTAAACTGTGGAACCAGGTGTCCTTCAATAGATGAATGTTTTAAAAAATGTGGTATATATATTCAATGGAATATTACTCAGCTGTAAAGAAGGATGAAATTATGGCGTTTGCCAGTAAATGGATGGAGTTGGAGAATATCAAGTAAAATAAACTAGTCCCACAAAACCAAAAGCTGAATGTTTTCTCTAATATGCAGTTGTTAATTCACAATAAGGCGGGGTGGGGGGCACTAGAGAAGAATAGCATTGCCTTAGATTAGGTAGAGGGAAGTTATGGGGGGGAATGTGGGGACAGGAAAGATGGTAGAGTAAAACTGACATTATTACTGTATGTATATATGTGACTGCATGACCAATATGATTCTACAACATGTACACTCAGAAAAATGAGAAAATATATCCCATCTATGTATAATATATCAAAGTGCATAAATGCATTCTACCGTGATGTATAACTAATGAAAAGAAATAAAAATTTCTTTAAAAATAGAAGAAGCCATCACAAACCTACCAACTAAGAAAAACCCAGGACAAGACGGATTCTCAATGAAGTTCTACAAGACCTTCAAAGAAGAATTAACACCAACACTCTTCAAATTATACCATGAAATAGACAAGGAGGGAACCCTTCCAATCTCATTCTATAAAGCTGGTATCACCCTGATACAAACCAAACAAAGAAACATCAAGGAAAGAAAACAACAGACCAATATCCCTGATGAACATAGATGCAAACATTCTCAATGAAATCCTGGCCAGTTGCATACAAAAACATATTAAAAAGATAGTGCACCACAATCAAGTGGAGTTCATCCCCAGGATGCAAGGTTGGTTCAACATATGGATATCAATAAACATAATTCATCACATCAATAGACTTAAAGACAAGAACCATATGATCATCTCAATAGATGCAGAAAAGACATTTGATAAAATATGGCACGTCTTCATGTTCAAAACACTAGAAAAACTAGGGATGGTAGGACATATCTCCGCGTTGTAAACGCTCTCTATGTTAAACCCAAGGCCAGCATCATTCTACATGGAGAAAAACTGAAAGCATTCCTTCTCAAAACTGGAACAGGACAAGGGTGCTCTCTCTCACCACTTCTATTCAACATAGTCCTGGAAACTCTAGTCAGAGCAATTAGACAGAAGAAAGAAACTAAAGGGACATTAACACCAAAAGAAGAACTCAAACTATCACTATTTGCCTATGACATGCTTCTATCTTTAGACGTTCCAAAAAATTCCACCAGAAATGTTCTAGAACTAATACCTGAATTCAGCAAAGTAGCAGGACATAAAATCAACACCCATAAACCACACGTGTTTCCATTCATCAGTGATGGATCCACTGAAAGAGAAATTAGGAAAATCTTCCCAATTCACAATAGCCTTAAAAAACACGTGGGAATCGATCTAACAAAAGAGGTGAAAGACCTGTATAATGAAAACTACAGAACACTAAAGAAAGAAACTGAACAGTACCTTAGAAGATGGAAAGACTTTCCAAGCTCTTGGATAGGCAAAATTAAATAGTCAAAATGGCCATACTACCAAAAGTGTTATACAGATTTAATGCAATTCCTATTAAAATACCAGTGACATTCTTCATAAAAATAGAAAAAGCAGTCATGAAATTCATTTGGAAAAATAAGAGACTTAAAATAGCCAAAGCAAGACATAGCAAGAAAAGTGAACCAGGAGGCATCACAATACCAGGCCATAAACTATACTACAGAGCCCTAACAACAGCAGCATGGTATTGGCACCACAACAGATGCGTAGACCAATGGTACAGAACAGAAGACACAGAGACCAACCCACATCAATACAGTTATCTCATACTAGACAAAGGTGTCAAAGCATACATTGGAGAAAAGATAACCTCTTCAAAAATGGTGCTTGGAAAACTGGAAATCCACATGTAGCAAAATGAAATTAAACCCTTATCTCTCACCCTGCACAAAACTCAACTCAAAGTATATTAAAAACTTTGGCACTAGAACACAGACCCTCTGACTAATAGAAGAAAAAGTAGGCCCAAATCTCCACCATGTCAGCTTAGGAACTGACTTTGTTAATGAGATCCTAAAGCACAAGAAATTAAAAAAAAAAATCAATAAATGGGATGGAATCAAAGTAAAAAGCTTTTCATAGCAAAGGAAACAATTAAGAATGTGAAGAGAGGCTCTACAGAATGCAAAAAAAAAAAAAATCTTTACTACACACACCTCAGATAGAGCATTAATTTCCAGGATATATAAAAAAACTAAAAAAAAAAAATCACCCAATCAATAATTGGGCTCAGGAACAGAATAGACACTTCAGAAGAAGAAATACAATTGATCAACAAACATGAAAAACTGTTCAACATCTCAAGCAATTAGAAAAATGCAAATTAAAACTACTCTAAGAATTCATCCCACTCCAGTCAGAATGGCAGTCATCAAGAAGACAAGCATCAATAAATGTTGGCAAGGATGTGGGGGGAAAGGTGCACACATACACTGCTGGTGGGACAGCAAATTGGTGCAACCATCATGAAAAGCAGTATGGAGATTCCTCAGAACACTTGGAATGGAACCATCATTTGTCCCAGTTCTCACACTTGTTGGTTTATGCCCAAAGGACTTACAATCAGCATACTAGAGGGACACAGCCACATCAATCTTTACAGCTCAATTCACAATAGCCCAATTATGGAACCAACTTAGATGCCCTTCAATACATGAATGGACAAAGACACTGTAGTATACATACACAATGCAGTATCACTCAGCCCTAAAGAAGAGTTAAATTATGGCATTTGCCAGTAAATGGATGGAAACGCAGAATATTATGCTAAGAACCAAAGGCCGAATGTTCTCTCTGATAGGTGGAGGCTCATTCACAATAAGGGGACAGGAAAAGTAGAGATAGGAGTGATGGCAGATGATCAGACATGATTCCTCTGTGTGCATATATGATTACATGACCTGTGTAAGTCTACATCATGCACAATCAGACAAATAATTGGTTATTCTCCATGTATGTATGATCTGCCAAAATGCATTCTATAGTCATGTATAACTAATTCAAATAAATAAAAAATGTATTAAAAGTCAAAGACAAAAGTGTTATTTAAAAAGCAACAAAAGAAATGTGTCAGCTCACAGATCAAGGTAATCCTCTTTCGATGATTGGCAGCTTTCTCAACCAAAGTTCAGGTCAGGAGAGGACGGGGTCATATATCAAAGTGCTGAGAGAAAGAAAAAAAAAAACTACAAATCAATATTACTCTACCCAGGTAAGCTATCTTTCAGAAATGAAAGGGAAATAAAATCATCCCCGAACACCCACAGCACCAGACGGATTTTACCGAAAGTGCTTGAGGGAGTATTTCATCTGGAAGTTAAAGGATGACAATTATTATCATGAAAATATACACAAGTACAAAACTCACAGGTAAAGTTATCATCGAATTCAGAATACTCCACTACTGTTTTGGTGGTAGGTGAATCTTTCAGATCTCTAGTATGAAGACCGAAAGTCAAAAACCTCAAAACTGGCGGTGGCTAGGAGGAAGAGAAGATGGCGGGCCAGAGGAAGGGTCACTTCCAGAGGAAGTGTCACTTGCCAGAGGAAGGGTCACTTCCCAGCAGTCCCTCAGCACTAGAACTCCTGAGCGGGACAAGAAGGGTGACTAAGGGAGCTCACAGGAATTCAGTGCTGGACAGTCAAGGAAACCAAGGAGACTCAGAAGGTCAGAAACCTCAACGTTCTATAAGAAATAATGGGTTAGAGACACGCAGTTTTGCCCCTGAAGGGAGGGAGATCGAAGGGGGAGAGGAAGCAGCGTGGAAAAAATAAGGTTTGGAGGAGCCTGTGGAATAGAGGAGGATGATCTTAATGGACTGAGAGTCACAGCATGGAACCACTTATAAGGGCTGCGGGGCCCCGAGCAGAGGCAGGAGATCAGGTCTCCCAGAGGAAGTTGCTACCCTGACCCAGAGGTCACTACTGTGACCCCTTGAGCGAGCCTGGACCAGGTGACTGACTATTAGGGGTGAACTTACATCCATAGTGAGGAACCTGAGCCCTGTGGAGGTCTCAAAACCTTAAAAGTGGCATTTCCAGAGGCCCCTAAGACCCAGACGTCAGCGGACATCAGCATCTCCCCACCAACAGGGTACATGGACCCAACCTCAAGTCATCACTGACAGAGCCCCACTTCGTCCCCACTAACCCCACCTCCTGCATCTCCCAGTGGGGAACTGTGAGCCCACCCACAGCAGGGTTCAGAATGTGTCCGCCTCCCAGTCTGCTCCACCCACACTGGGAGACAGGAGGATCAGCTTTGGCTGTAGCCACAATCCTGGCAGCCAGGTGAGGTGCACGGGGCTTTGGACTTGCCAACCCCCAGCCTTACAGAGCCCCGAAATGAAGACAAAGAATGAAAGTCCGTCCTCGCCAACAGTTCTTACCACCTCTGGGAAAACGACCTCTTTACTTCTCATTAACAAGGTGGATCTTTTCCCCCATATTTTGTTCCTTTTTAATTTTTACATTTTTTTTCCAAATTTCATTTCATTACATTTTATTATTTCTTACTTTTTCCCACTTGGCAAGATTGGGTTTGTGTAGGTGTGGGTGTTCTCACTGTATGGATAGGTTCAATTACATACATGTATTTTTCCAAACAATTTTACTTGCATTTTAATTGCTTTGTTCTCCACCTGTTTAATATTTAGCCCTGGTTCAACTTGGTGGGGTGGAATCATACTTGGATTTGAGTTGTTTTGATCTCCCTGTTGCTTGTCTGTTCACACCTTGCTTTGTGCTGCTGGTCACCCCTTCTTCACTCTCTTCCCCCAACCAAAATCAAACTCCTCTGTTCCTTCTTCTCCCTTTTATCTTTAAAAATTGCTTTTTAGTTTTTTTTTTTTTTTTGCTCCTCTTTCTTTGCAGCAGGCACCTGCCACCTATCTCCTGCCTCTCCTTTGCTCTCTTTTTAAGTATTTGAACTTCCGATGGCCCTTGTGCCCCACTTCCTCTTCACTCAACACACTGTGATCCCACCCTCTGGTGGAACTATATTGTTTATGAATTCCTCCCCCGTCATGTTGTTCTCATTATTAATACAGTGGACGGCACAGCATAACCTAAGGCCTGATTTCATTCACTATTTTTTTGTTGGTGGTGCTGATGTTAAATTCTGAGCCCACCCGTCCTCCGTAGGTGACAATGAATGTTGCAGATGTCAGCTGGCACCGGACGTTTATCTTCATGCTGTGCATCTGTTGCTAGCATTAGTGCTACTCCTGGTGCCCCCTGTCTCTAAGGCAGGCTGGAAAGTGATGGGGGGCACTTCAGGTTCACAGAGTAGAGGCCCTGCGGCCAAGCAATGCTCAAAATTCAACCAAGCAACAGCGAATCTCACCCCACACGTGATCTAGCTCCTCGAAAACCTCAACAGTAATTCAACACATAGACTGCAGTAGAAAAAAACCCCAAACCAGCAACCAGGTCTCAAGGAGGAACAACCAGAGGGGGACCTCACATCACAGCCCTGAACATATACTCATACATCAAATAAAAGAGACGCCACCAAACCAGAACAATAATAACAGTAACAGTGATAACAGCACAGGGAAGGGCATGTGTATACAGGAGAAGGTGTGCACCACAACTGATGCCCATGTCCAAGACCTTTGAAAACATGAGGAAACAGGCAAAAAGAAATCTCCCCCCAAAATTCACAATCCCCCAACAAAGGATCCCACAGATCCATAAGTGGATGAAATTCCAGAGAAAGACCATAAAAACCCAATTATTAAAGTGTTGAATGAGTTGGGTGCAGTGGCACACACCTGCAATCCTAGTGGCTTGGGAGGCCGAGGCAGGAGGATCACAAGTTCAAAGCCAGCCTCAGCAAAAGTGAGGCGCTAAGCAACTCAGTGAGACCCTGTCTGTAAATAAAATACAAAATAGGGCTGGGGATGTGGCTTAGTGGCCAAGTGCCCCTGAGTTCAGTTCCTGGTACTGGCCCCCCAAAATGTTGAATTAACTCAAAGAATATCCAAGGAATGAAGTAAGAAAGCAAATGCAGGAGATGAAAGACCATATCATTGAAAAAATAGAGATTCTGAACTCCTTGAAATAAAAGACATGATTCATATTAAAAATTCACTTAAAAGCATCACCAACAGATTAGATTGTGCAGAAAATAGAATGTCAGGCCTTGGAGATAGTGTGTATTAATTGGAACACTGTTTTAGTTAGCTTTTGCTGTTGGTGACTAAATTTTGCTCTACTAAATTGTAGAGCAGGAAAATTTTGAGGGCTCACGGGTTCAGAGGTCTAGTTCCATAGAAGGTGGGCTCCATTCCTTGGGGCTTGAGGTGAGGCAGAACATTATGGGGGGAGTGTGGCAAAGGGAAACAGCTCATATGGTGATCAGGAAGGAGGAAGAGAGAGAGAGAGAGAGAGGTGTCTCTGCTTGCCAGATACAAATGTGTATCTGAAAGCCATGCCCCCAATGAACAATTTACTCCAGCCACACCCACCTGCCTTCAGTTACCACTCAATCAATCCCATCAGGGATTAATCCACTGATCAGGTCAAGGCTACAGCCCAATCATTGCTCCTCCAAACCTTCTTTCATTGTATCACATGTGAAGTTTTGGGGGACACCACATCTAAACCATAACAAATACTCAGTTTGCAATAAGGGGGGAAAACAATGATCAGAAAAAACAAGAAGTCTGGGACAGTATCAAGAGAACAAACCTGAGAGTCGCTGGAATAGAAGAAAACCTAGAGATGTAGGATGAAGGCATTTAGAACATTTTCGATGAAATAGTAACAAAAAATATCCCCATATTAGAAACAAAATAGGTATCCACATATAGGAGGATATACAGATCAGAACAGAACCTCTCCAAGACACACCATGATCAAAATTCCTAACAGAAATCAAGGAAAGAATATTAAAAGCTGCAAAAGAAAAACATCAGGTCTCATTTAGCGGCAAATCAATAAGACGTGCTTCTGACTTCTCAACTCAGATTCCAAAGTCAACGAGGACCTGAAATGAGATATTCTAAGCTCTAAAAGAGAATAATTGCCAGCCAAGATGGCCATATCCCGCAAAGCTATTTTTCAAAATCAATGGGGAAATAAAAACTTTCTGTGACAAAGATAAATTAGTTCATGAGCACTAAGCCAGCACTATAAAGAAAACTCATAGACACACTGCACACAGAGGAACCCAAAAACAAACCCCAAAGCTTCCAAAGAGAGAAAGATTACTAGAAGAGCAACCAACCGAATGAAAATCAAGAAAGAATTAAATATAGCAAACAACCCAAAATGTCCGCAAGCAACAAACACACATTCGAGATAGCAGTGTAAATGGTCTCAGCTCCCCAATTAATATGCATAGATCATCATAATGGGTTTTAAAAAAGATCCAACTACATGCTACTCACAAGAGACTCATCTCATAGGCAAAGACAATCATAGGGTGAAAGCAAAAGGATGAAAAAGACATGTTCCGTGCAAATGTAATCAGAGAACCAGCCGAGGTGGGTGTGGTGCTGCCCACCTATGACCCCAGTGGGCTGGAAGGCAGAGGTGAGAGGACCCCAAGTTCAGAGCCAGCCTCAGCCACTGAGTGAGGCCCTGTGCAAAATAAAGTTCAAAAGGGGTGGGGATGTGGCTTCATGTTTGAGTGCTCCTTGGTTCAGTCCCTGATGAAAGGAAGGAAGGGAGGGAGGGGGGAGGAAAGGAGGGAGGGAGGGAGGGAGGAGAGAGGGAGGGAGGAAGGAAGGGAGGGGGAGAGGAGGGAGGGAAGAGGCAGGAGTCTATCCCCACATCTGACAAAGCAGATTTCAAGCAGAAATTCATCAGAAGAGAAGACAAAGGATGTCACACACTAGGAAAATGAGAAATCCCACAGATGCTGTGGCAACAGTGAATGTCGGTGCACTTAATCACATTTAAGAATGTTTCTTGACATTGAATTTCAGATAGACCCCAACACAATAATACTGTGTGGTTTCAACACACCTTGGTCCTTATCACCAACAGAGAGGCCGTTCAAACATAAAATCAATAAAGATGTCTCTGAACTAAATAATACTATAAATCAAGTGGATCTAATAGACATGGGTAGAATGTTTCGCCCCAAACAGCTGAATTTAATTTCTCAGCAGTTCCTGAAACCTTTTCTAAAATAGACCATATTCTAGATCTCAGTGTAAGCCTTAGCAAATATGGAAAAAAATGTATATTATCCTGTGCATCTTAAGAGATCACAATGGAATGAAATGGAAATCAACAGCAACAAAAATAATAGAAACCACATAAATGCATGAAGATCAAATAATACTCGTCTATGAAGAAGAATGGATCATAGAAGAAATCGGGAAATTCTTAGAAACAATGAGAAACATATATGTTGATGTGTTGAGAAACACGTCAACATCTCTGAGACAGGATGAAAGTAGTTCTAAGGGGAAATTTTATAGCATCAAGGGCCTACATTGAAAAAATACCCCTTGGGAGGCTGAGGCAGGCTCACAAGTTAAAGCCAGCCTCAGCAACTTAGCAAGGCTCTAAGGAACTTAGTAAGACTCTGTCTCAAAATAAAAATTAAAAAGGGGCTCAGTGGTTAAATGCTGCTAGGTTCAAGTCCTAGTACCAAAGGGGAAAAAAAATTATACCTCAAGGCCCTAGCAAAGTAACACAAAATAATTCCACAATTGGTAGAAATCATTGAGAACAGAGACAAAATTCATAAAATTGAAAATAAAAAGTACAAAAGATCAATGCAACAAAGAGTGAGTTCTTGGAAAAGATCAATGAGATTAATAATTCCATAACCAAATTAAGCAAATTAACAGAGAGAGAGAGAGAAAGATTCCGATTAACAAACTTAGAGATGAAATAAGAGATAGGTCTACAGGTACTTGTGAAATGCAGAGAATCATTAGAAAGTTTTTTGGAAATTTACACTCCAATAAACTAAAAAATATGACAGATTTCTTGACCTGTGACCTGCAACATGACCATTACAATACAGAAAATCTAAACAGACTGATATAGAGCAATGTGATTGGAGCAGCAATTAAAAGTCTTCCAACAAAGAAAAATTCAGGACCAGATGGACTCTCAGCTGAGTTCAGACTTTTAAAGAAGAGCTAATGCCAATAGTTCTCAAATTATTGAATGAAATAGAAAGGGAAGGAACACTCTCAAATATATCCTATGAAGCCAGCATCACCCTGATACCCAAACCAGACAAGACTCAAAGAAAACTATAGAACCATATCCCTGACGAGCATAGATGCAAGAGCCATTCATAAAATATCCGTGAAATACATTCAAAACCTTTTTAGAAAGTACACCATGATCAAATGGGTTTCATCCTAAGGATCAACATTGGTTCAACATAGGCAAATCAAGAAATGTAATTCACCACATAAATAAAATCAGGAATAAGAATCACAGGATTATCTCAATAGATGCAGAAAAGGTCTTTGGTAAAATCCAGCACCTTTTCATTTTAAAATGCTGGAGAAACTAGAGATAGAGGAACTGACCTCAACATTGTCAAGGATGTATGTGACCAACCCAAAGCCAACACCTTACCGAATGGAGAGAGACTGGAAGCATTTCCTTTAGGAAGAAGACAAGGATGTCCACACTCATCAGTTCTATTCAATATAGTTCTCAGACCTCTAGCCCGGGAAAGCAGGCAAGAGAAGGAAAGTAAAGCATACAAATAGGAACAGAATTAAAACTATCTCTATTTGCTGATGAGATGATCCTCTATCTTGAAGAACCCCTTAAAAAATCCACCTAACGACACTCAGAACTGATACCTAAGTTCAGTGAAGCAGCATGATACAAAATCAACATTCATAAATGAACAGCTCTCCTATACCATAACAGTGATTCTGCTGAGAAAGAAATTAGAGAAAATATCCCACTCACAATAGCCTCAAAATAAACCAAAAACCACTTGAGAATTAATCTAACCAAGGAAGTGAAAGATCTCTACAATTAATATTATAGAACACTAAAGAAAGAAATTGAAGAAGGCCTTGAAATGGAAAGACCAGGGACTGGGGATATAGCTCAGCTGGTAGAGTGCTTGCCTCGTGTGCACGAGGCCCTGGGTTCACTCTCATAACACACACACACACACACACACACACAAAGGAAAGACCTCCCATGTTGCAGAATATGCAGAATTAATACTGTCCACATGGCCATGCCACCAAAATCCCCATGCAATCCCCATCAAAATACCAATAGCATTCTTCACAGAACTGGGAAAAGCCTCAGAATTAATTGGGAAGAATAAGAGATCAGAATAGCCAACGCAATCCTGAGCAAGAAGTGAAATGCTGAAGCCATCGAATACCTGATCTCAAGTAATACTACAGAGCTGCAATAACAAAAAACCACGGTATTGGCACCAAAATAGACATGAAGACCCGTGGAAGGAATAGAAGACACGGAGGCAGACCATATCCTTACAGTCATCTGTCACTTGATGAAGGTGTCAATGGCATGTGTTGGAGAAAAGACTGACTTTTTAACAAAGTGTTCTGGGAAACCTGCATATTAATCTGTAGAAGGATGAAACTGGATAGCTACCTCTCACCTGGCACAAAAGTCAGCTCAAAGTAGATCAAGGACTTGAGAATTAGTCCAGAAACCTTGCAACTGCTAAAAGAAATCATGGGGCCAACAGTCCACCATATTGACACAGACACCAACTTCTTCAGAAGACCCAAAACTCCACCAGAAAGCTTTTAGGACTCACTAATGAATTCAGCAAAGTAGCAGGATAGAAAATTAACACCCATAGATCAATTGCATTCTTATATTCGGATGACAAACCAGGTAAAAGAGAAATCAGGAAAACTTTCCTATTCACAATAGCCCCCCTCCTCCCCCCCCAAATTAAAACATTTGGGAGTCAATCTAACAAAAGAAATAAAAGACCTCTACTATGAAAACTACAGAACACTAAAGAAAGAAATTGAAGATGACCTTAGAAGATGGGAAGATCTCCCATGCTCTTGGAAAGGCAGAATTAATATTGTCAAAAATGGCTATACTACCAAAATACTATGCATATTCAATGTAATTCCTATTAAAATCCCAGTGACAGTCTTCATAAAAATAGAAAAAATCAGTGATGAAATTCATGGAAAATAAGAAGCCCAGAATAGCCAAAGCGAGCCTTGGCACAAAAAGTTAAGCAGGAGACATCAGAGTACCAGACCTTGAATTATACTACGGAGCATAGTAACCAAGACAGCACGGGATAAAAGACCCAGAGACATAACTACATGGAGACAGTATCTCATATAGACAAAGGGGCCGTAAACATGCAGTGGAGAAATCATAGCCTTTTAAAGAAATGGTGCTAGGAAACCAGAAATCCACATGTAGCAAAATGAAAATGAACCCTATCTCTCACCCTACCCAAAACTCAACTTGAAGTAGATCAAGGACCTTGGCATTGGACTAGAGACCCTGCACCTACTAGAAGAAGAATTAGGCCCAGCTCTCCATCATGTTGACTTAGGAACCAACTTCCTCAATAAAGGTCCTAAAGCTTGAGAAGTAAAATCAAAAATCAAGAGTCAATAAATGGGATGATATCAAACTAGAAAGTATCTTCATTGTAAAGGAAGCAATCAAGAATGTGAAGAGAGAGCCTACAGAATGGGAGAAAATCTTTACCACATGCACCTCAAATAGAGAATTAATCTCCAGGATATATAAAGAACTCAAAAAAACACCAAAAAAAAAAACAACAACAATGATCCAATGAATAAATGGTCAAAGGAACTGAAAAGGCACTTTTCACAAGAAGAAATACAATCAATCAACATAAAAAATGTTCAACATCTCTAGCAATTAGAAAAAATGCAAATCAAAACTACACTGGGGTTCCATCTCACTCTAGTCACAATGGCAATTATCAAGAATACAAGTAACAGTAAATGTTGGCAGGGGAAAAAAGTTCACTCATACATTGCTGGAGGGATTGCAAATTGGTGCAACCATAATGGAAAGCAGTATGGAGATTCCTCAGAAAACTAGAAATGGAACCCTCATTTGACCCAGTTATCCCACTCCTCAGTTTACACCCAAAGGATTTAAAATCAGAATACAAGAGTGACATGGCCACATCAATGTTTATAGTAGCTCCATTCACAATAGCCAAGCTACTGGAACAGCCTAGGTGCCCTTCAGCACATGAATGGATAAAGAAAAGGTGGTACGTATACACAATGGCATATTACTCAGCCATAAAGAAGAATGAGATTATGGCATTTGCTGGTAAATAGATGGAACTGGTGACTATCCTAAGTGAAATAAGGCAATCCCAAAAAACCAAAGGCCGAATGTTCTCTCTGATTTGTAGATGCTAACCCACAACAAGGGACGGTGGAGAGGGGGAGAATAGAAATTCATTGGATTAGATGAAGGGGAATGATGGGAAGGGAGAGGGAATGGAATGGGAAGGACAGTGGAGTGAATCGGACACAACTGTCCTGTGTTCTCATGTAAACACACGACCAGTGAAACCCCACCTCACACACAAACGCAAGAATGGGGAGTTATCCTCCATATAGGCATATGTCAAAACTCACTCTAATGTCATGTATAGCTAAAAAGACAACTAAAATACAGTTGAGGCTGGGGATGTGGCTCAAGCGGTCGCACGCTCGCCTGGCATGCGTGGGGCGCTGGGTTCGATCCTCAGCACCACATACAAACTAAGATGTTGTGTCCACGGAAAACTAGAAAATGAATATTTAAAAAATTCTCTCTATCCCTCCCTCTCTCTCTTTAAAAAAAAAGAAAAGGAATCTTGAACATTTAAAATAAAATAAAATACAGTTGAAAAAAGAATTTAAGAAAGTCACTTTGAAAAAAAAAAAGAAAATTATAAAAAAAAGGAAATAAAACCGAGAATAAGTGAGATGCCACCAAACTAAAAATCTCCCTCACAGTGGAGGAAATGGTTAAGAGTTGTTGAGAGCCACAGCTGAAGGGGCCCCAGCAAACTTCCAGCTGCCAGCAAACTTCCAGCTGCCGGCTGATGATTGGCTCACAGCGGCCCCAGCAACATCTAGCTGATTCGCTCCTCTGCGGTAATGCTCATTGGGCTGTTTCCCTGCCCTTTCAGACCACGGAGCTGCTCATTGGGGGACTTTTTTGGCTCCACCCACGTGACCCAGCCAATCGGCCTCAAGAGCAGGAGGATTGTGGGAGGTGGAGAGAAGCTTGTGGGGGAGAGAGAGGCTTGTGGAAAGCCGGTGGTGGCAGTTGGGGCTCTGAGGGTTTTTCCTGAGAGGCTGTTTTGTTTGGCGTGTGTGGTTCTAAAAATAAAGTTAGTTTCTTTTGACAAGTGGCTCCTGATTGTGCCCAGCCAGACTGTGGCATTTGGTGGCCCGCACGGGGAGCGTCTGAGGGTAAGTGAACTGCTCGCCCCTGAGGGCAGGGCAAGAGGATGGGTAGCCATTTTAAGATTACTCTTTTATTTTGCTTCACTTTTGTTTTAAGTTGCCTGTCCCTGGAGATGAGTGAGATGGAAGAAAAACCACTCACATCTGAGGAAAAACTATTTATGTCTGAGGAACAGATAGGGAGAAAGGACGGATGCACATGTCAGGAGGATAGAAAGGCTACAATGACTTTTTGTTGTTCCCTTTTTATTTCATTCTGTCTC
>NW_025999900.1:64649413-64667216 GCF_001458135.2 Marmota marmota marmota | reverse complement strand
CTGGTACAAAGACCTCTCCACAGGTGTGGCTGTATACTGGACCGGTAGTCAGTGACGGGGAAGATCCAATTGCAATGGTACCAACCTAAGGACCATATGTACTATTGGACAACCTAAGGCAGGCACGGTCCCTAAGCCACATGCTTGTTGTTTAAACAGAGAGGGGGAGATGTTGAGAGCCACAGCTGAAGGCGCCCCAGCAAACTTCCAGCTGCCAGCAAACTTCCAGCTGCCGGCTGATGATTGGCTCACAGCGGCCCCAGCAACATCTAGCTGATTGGCTCCTCTGCGGTGATGCTCATTGGGCTGTTTCCCTGCCCTTTCAGACCACGGAGCTGCTCACTGGGGGACTTTTTTGGCTCCGCCCACGTGACCCAGCCAATCGGCCTCAAGAGCAGGAGGATTGTGGGAGGTGGAGAGAAGCTTGTGTGGGAGAGAGAGGCTTGTGGAAAGCCTGTGGTGGCAGTTGGGGCTCTGAGGGTTTTTCCTGAGGAGCTGTTTTGTTTGGCGTGTGTGGTTCTAAAAATAAAGTTAGTTTCTTTTGACAAGTGGCTCCTGATTGTGCCCAGCCAGACTGTGGCAAAGAGTGAAGAGACGGCCTGCAGAATTGGGAAGGTCTTTGTCAGCTGCTCCTCTGAGAGGGAATCAATACCCAGGGTATAGAGAGAACTCAAGGAGCTTAATACCCACCCCCCCAAACAAAACCCAAACAAGCAAACAAAACCTCACCAAATAACCCAATCAATAAGTGGGCAAAAGAACTCGAAAGACATTTCTGAAAAGCAGAAGCACAAATGGCCAACAAATACATGAAAAATGTTCCTCCTGTCCAGCCACCAAGGACAGGAAACCAAACCACACTAAGACTTCATATCCAGCCAGGTAGGGAGGCCGAGGCAGGAGGATCACAGTCGGAGGCCAGCGTCAGCAACTTATCAAGACCCTGTCTCAAAATAAAGAATAACAAATAAGAAAGAAAAGAAAAGAAAAGAAGGATTTCATATCAATCCAATCAGAAGAAGGAGGAGATGGAGAGGAAGGGAGGAGGGAAGGGAAAGGGGAGAAAATGCAAAATGAGTTTCATAACATCATGCTACGCCACCTAGAAACCTACTACAGTGATCTCCACCTTCATGTATACGAGGAAGCCCCAAAATAAATAAATAAACAAGCAAAAGGAAGGTTGGTGGTCTAGAGGAAGGAGGATGTGGGGGGCAGGAATGGGGGTCACTGGGGACTTGAGTGGACTGAGTTGAACTCCATGCACATAGGACCTTGCCCAAATGAGCCACTGTCTGTGTGCTCTGATGCTCTAACAGAGGATGTTTGGAAAATAAGGGCGGCTCCGAGACCTTGTTAGGGAACACACAATAGAGCAAGAGGGAGTTAAGACAAGGGAGGTATCAGTGTGGACAGGGGAGAGTGAGGGCAGGTGAGACCAAGGCTAGGCGGTCCTGGGCTCGGAGCAGCCCATTACAGTACAGGATGCTCAGGTGACCCCGTGGGGACCAGGAAGAGCACCACAGAAGGTGCCCGAAGGGAAGAGAAGGTGACCAAAGCCCATCCATTCAGAAAGCCACCAAACCACCAAACAATGCAGGCAAACAAAGGAAACCACATAAAAAGGAAACCACAGAATGGCGGGAGTGGGCTCTTCTTTGCCAAGAACCGGCTGGGATCTACGTGCGTCCATCTTAGGGACCAGAGCAGCTGAAGGGATCTGTCTTTGGAGGCCCACCACGTGCTGCCTGCAGGAGGTCCCCTGGCGAGGACACGCGACGCAGAGCCCCCAGGCTCCACGGGAAGGGGACCAGGCGGGCGAGGCAGCCACTCGTGTCTTTGGCCCCGCTTCCAGCCGTACTACAGAGGAAAGTCAGCAAGAAATCACGGATTGAAGCTGTCGCCTGGGCCACATGGAGGCAGGCAGTCACCAGTGCAAGGAGCCGTCCTCAGTTCCCAGGCAGAGCCCCCAGGACGGGCCATTTCCTGGGCCCCAGATAGTTTTAACAGATTTCAGGAGAGGGCGGCTGTGCCCAGACCCTCCCAGACCACCGTGGTGTGAACTGAGAATCAGGCAGGAGAATCTTGGGAAACTTCAAAATGCATGGAAATTAAAAAAAAAAAAAATACTCCTGAATAACTAATGGGTCAAGGAAGGAGTCAAAAGGGAAATCAAAAAATTCTTGAGGCAAAAAAAAAAAATGGAAACACATCAAAGCCAATCAGATACACAAAAGCAGCTTTAAAAGGGAAGTTTATAGCAATTAAGTGCTACATCAAAAAAGAAGAAAGATTTCCAATAAACAACCTGATATTGCACCTCAAGGAACCAGAAAAACAGAACCCAACTGACCCAAAAACCACCAAAGGAAGCAAATAGTGAAGATCAGAGCAGAGATGGATGAAGTGGGACTAGGAAAGCGACACAAAGGACCCACAAAACATAGACGGTTCCTTTCTTTTTGTGGCACTGGGTGAACCAAGGGCCTCACACATGGTACCACTGAGCCACACCAACCCTACAAAACTCTTTGCTAAGTTTCCCAGGCTGGCTTCAAACTTGCAATTCTCCTGCCTCAGTGTCCTGAGTAGCTTGGATCACAGGTGGGCAGCCACTGCGCCCAGCTCAAGAGTCAGTTTTTTTTTTTTTAAAGATAAATAAAATTGACGGACCTTTAAGCTACACTCTAATAAATAAAATCAGAAATAAAAGGAGGCATTATAACTGGTAGCACAGAAAAATAAAGGATCCTAAGAAACTACAATAAGCAACTATGTATCAAAAAATCGATGACCCAGACCAAGCTGAGGAATCTCAGACACATGAAATGTACCAAGAATGAATCGAGCTGGGCAGGATAACCCCAGCGACGACTCGGAGGCTGAGGCAGGAGGATCACAGTTCAGAGCCAGCCTCAGCACTTAGTGAGACCTTGTCTCAAAATAAAAAAGGGCTGGGGATGTGGTTTGGTGGTTGAGTGCCCCTGGGTTCAATCCTCCATATCAAGTAAGAAAGGAGGGAAGGGGAAGGGAAGGAGAGGAAAGGAGGAGAGAGAGAGAGGGGAAAAGGGAGGAAGAGAGAAAGAGACAGAGAAAGAATTAAGAAGAAGAAATAGAAAATCTAAAGTGACCAATAACAAGTAAAGGAATAAACCCGTAAATAAACAGAAGTCCCCCATCATAAAATAGAACAAACCCAAACCCAAGATGTGGTGGTTCCACTGCTGAATTCTGCCAGATACTATGAAACATTTAGAGAGGAGTGACACCATCCTCAAACTACTGCAGAGAACTGAAGAGATACTTCCAGGCTCATCCCATGAGGTTGCTCTTATGCTCACAACAAAACCAGCTCAGGATTCAACAAAGAAGGAAAGATGGAGAACTGCAGAAGAATGACTCTGGTGGTCTGTAGCACAAAACCCTCAACAGAATATGAGCCAACCAAATTCAACCGCACATTAAAGAGGTGCTGTGACTGATGGGGACTATTACCATTCACTGTGACCAGTGGAGACTTATCACAAAGGCCATTGAAATATGTACAGCAGCACATGTGACTCATCACCTGGACAGAAAGACGGAACTTCAAGATCATCTCGACAGATGCAGCAAAAGCATACATCTGACAAAATTCAACGTCCCTTCATGATGAAAACTCCCACTATGTGAGGTCTAGAAAATGCATACTCAACAAGCGCTCTATGTGACAGACGCCGACCTACGTACTGAACAGGGGAACCTTAAAGCTTTTCCTCTGGATCCGGGATGAACAAGGAAGCCCACTGTCACTCTTTCTATTCAACACAGCGTCTGAAGTCCTATCCAGAGCCATGGGCAAGAGGAGAGGCAAGAGCCAATTGGAAATGATGAATGCAGATTGCATGATAGTTTATATAGAAAGCCCTAAGGCTGCACTAACTGTGACTGATACATTCAGTCAGGTTACAGAGTACAGAATCAATATGTGAAATCAGTGGTACTTCCATAGGCTAGTAGTGAACTCTATGAAAACAGTCAAGAAAATCCCATTTACAATAGCTACCAAAAAAGTAACATGCCTGGGGAAAAAAATTAACCAGGAATGTGAAGGATCTGTACATCGAAAACCATAGAACACTGAGAAAGAAACTGAAGGAGACATGAGCAATGGAAGATACCCTGGGCTCACAGATGAGAAGAGTGACCTTGGTGAAGATGTCCTTACCACCCAAAGCAATCTTCAGACTCAATGAGATTTCTATCGAAACACTAGTGACAAACTTCACAGAAATAGGAAAAACAAGTGATAAATTCTTGTGGAATCACAAAGCCAGGATTCTTAACTTGCCTTTTTTATTTGTTCTTACACATGACAGTAGAGTGTATTTTGCCATATCACACACACATGGAGTGTAACTTCCCATTCTTGTGGTTGTACATGATGTGGAGTTTCACTGGTCGTGTATTCATAGATGAACACTGGAGAGTGATGTCCGATTCACTCTATTGTCTTTCCCCCTCCCTTCCCTCCTCTCCCTCCCTCCAGTCTGGTTAACCTCTACTCATTCATCCCACCTGGCCACCCCCACACCCCATCCCCCACTTAGGAGAGTCAGTGTCCACATTTAGGAGAGAACATTTGGCCTTTAGTTTTTCTGGAATTTCACTTAGCATGATAGTCTCCAGTTCCATCCATTCACCAGCAAATGTAATTTCATTCTTCTTTATGGCTGAGTGATATTCCATTGTGTAAATACACCACAATTTCTTTATCCATTCATATGTTGAAGAGCACCTAGGTTAGTCCCACAGCTTGGCTATTGTGAATTGAACTGCTATGAACGTTGGGATGTCAGCCAGAGGTATCTTGAGCAAATAGCAAAACTGGCAGTGGCACAGTCCCTAGAAATACATTATGAAGCTATGGTAACCAAACAGCACAATACCGGAATAAAAACAGACACACAGGTTAGTGAAACAGAACAGAGCCCAGAAATAAATACACACATCCACAGTCAACCGATTTTCAATAAAGACGTCAGGAACGCACACCTTGGGGCATGGACATTCACTATGAACGGTGCTGGGGAAACTGGATATCCACATGTAGAAAAAGGAAATGTTCTCATCTTTACATTTTATGCAAAACAATCAACTGAAGATGAATCAAAGACACAAGTGTTTGACTCTCAAACCATGAAGCTACTAGAAAAAAAAAAAACATAGAGGATCAGGTATGGTGGCACATACCTGTAATCCCAGCAGCTCGGGAGGCTGAGGCAGGAGGATCACAAGGTCAAAGTCAGCCTCAGAAATTCAGCGAGGCCCTAAGAAACTCAGTGAGACCCTGTCTCTAAATAAAATATGAAAAGGGCTGGGGATGTGGCATGGGGATGTGGCATGGTGGCTAAGGGCCCCTGAGTTCAATCCCTGGTACCAAAAAAAAAAAAAAAAAAAGGAAAAGAAAGAAACCATAGAGGAAATTCCTCATGAAACTGGGCTGGGAGAGGATATTTGGGATAAGAACCCCAAATCCCAGATAACAACAGCAAAAATGGACCGATGGGATGACACTGAATTAAACAGCTGCTGGACAGGCAAAGAGTGCGGAGACAACCTACAGAATGTGGACAAACTCTGCAAACTACACATCTGACAAGGAATGACTTTTCAGGCTATAGAAATAATTCAAATAACTCAACAGCAAATAATAATAATAATCCAATAAAAAAATAGGCAAAGACTTTAATAGACATTTCTCCAAAGAAGGCACACAGCTATTCACGGCCAACAGTACATGGAAAAAGCGCTCAGCCACTGGTCATCGGGGAACTGCAAATCCAAACCATCCCGAGCTCTGACCTCACTCCAGTTGCAATGGCCTTGATCAAAAAGACAACAGACAGAAGCACTGAGGATGCCGAGAAAAGGGGCCCTGACCCACGTGTGGGCGGGGGTATGCGTTAGGAGAACCGTGATGAAAAAACACTGTGAGAGTTCTCAAAAAATTCAATATGGAATTACCACGTGATCCAGCTCTCTCGGGTGGGACTGGCCATATAGTCAAAGGAAGTGAACTCAGCGAGCTGATGAGTCAGCAGCCCTCCCAGGTTCCCTGCAACACCAAGTGCCCCTCAGTAGATGATCGAGTGTGGAAAATGCAGTCCCTCTACACAGTGGAACTCTATTCAACCATGAAAAGGGAAAATCCTGTCATTTGTTACACGGATGGAACTAGAAGACATTATGTGAAGTGAAATGAGCCAGACGTGAAAAGTCAGGACCATGTGATCTCATTCATGTGTGGATGCTAAAATCCTTTATCTCAAAGAAGCAGAGAATAGGACAATGGCCCTCTGAGGCTGGGGAGGGAGTGATGGGGGCAGGTTGGTTGGTCAACAGGTCCCAAGTTATAGTAGGTGGGAGGAATAAGTTCTGGAGCTCAGGAGGATGGCTGGAGGTAACCGGAAGAGACGATCTGGAATGTTCTTACCACACAGGGAGGATCAGTGTCTGAGGTGATGGTTCCATGTTTGGTTTATCATCCCACAATGTACACTTTTACTGAAACATTACATGATACCCCATAAACATATGCACTTAGCACGTACCGGTTAAAATTGAGCAAAGCCGGCCTGGCAGTGTAGCTCCATGGTAGAACACAGGTCGAACTTGTGTAAGTCCCTGGGCTCAGGCCCCTGCACGGTAAAACCCATTTTCACAGTGCCGCATGCTACTGTGACAGTAAGTACCTGCGTTCGCACAAGCCCACAGCAAGCACCACTCAGAGATGGAGCCTCACGTAAGCCGTGGAGTCTGGGTGACAAAGACGTGTCTGTGCACGTTCATCAGTGAACCAAGTGTACAGCTCTGGTGGGGTGTTGTTAATGGGGGGGGGCTATTGGTGGGGACAAGGGGGCAGTCGTGCACAGAGAATCTCCATGCCTTCCTGAAATTAAATTTTTATTTAAAAAAATCTTTGATGAAAAATAAGATTTATCAACACACCCAAATGGATCTCCCCACCTCTGACAGCACCCACTCTAGACAGCACCCCACCCTTAGAACCTCTCCGGCCCACTCAAAGCCAAGCCCTTTCACAGGTCTTAGTAACCCTCTGGCCCCTGGGTCTTTCTTTCTTATGATGCAAAGGATCATAAGCCAAACGTGCTCAGCTCCGGGTTCTGGTGGCTTCGGCTGAAGAGCCTTGATGCTGTATGGGTGGCTCTGGGCACGTGGCTTCAGCACCCTGGGCTCAGGTAGAAATCGGATGAGATGGATGTGTGTGGACTGCAGAGGTGAGTCCTGGGCCAGCTTCTCCGGCTCTCCCAACACAGGGACACTCGCTGCAGTTGCAGGCTGTCCCCCCTAGGGGGAGCTAGGCAGGATGAGAGCTTGTCTGCTCTCAACAACAGGCGAGGTGCGCAGTGGGCCCCGTCCTCCAGGGGGCCCTCGCAGGCTCTTGGCCCACTACTGCTGCAGACTCCAGGGGTGTGGCCTTCTCTCCCCACCCTGCAGTCTATGGACGCTGAGTTTCAGGAGCACCTTCCCTGGGGACCTGCAGTTTGGAGATGGTTCTGGGCAGGAGAGGAGGGGTCCCCCAGAAAGATTTGGGGCCTATGGCAAGCGGGTGGGTTGGGTGGCTCTGGTGTCAGCCAGCCACCCCAGGCTGCTCCTGGTACTGCTCAGTTGCTGTCTCGGACCCACTGTCATTCCCCACCATCTTTCTTAATAGGTTTTGGTTTCAGAAGCCCTGGGCAGGGACTCTGAATTCCCCTACCCCTTCTCCCCCCTGTGGCTGGCCCAGGCTCACAGCTCACCATGCCCTGGGGCAGGCTTCCTGGAGGGCAGGGGATAGGCTTTAGAAGGTGGGGAGGACTCTCTGCAGTGACCTTAGGAAGTGACAAAAGGGAGGAAGAGGAGGCCCCTTTGGAGACCCTCACTGGGGCTGGAAAGGGGGTCTTGAGAGAGCACTTGACCCCTCATTGGCTTGACCATGTGTCTGGAACTGAGAGCTGTCCAGCACCTGGAGCTGAGACCCTTCTAGAACTCGGGCTCTGTCCAGGTTGGGGGCAGCACTGTGGAACGGCTGCTTATACAAGGCTCAGTTAGGAAGGACACAGCATCTTTGACTTTACAATCTGGAAACTGGAGGCCAGGAGAGGTGGGGGGCTGCCTAGGGTCACCCAGCAAATTCCTAGAGGAACCCGGCAGAGACGCAGGTCGTCCGCACTCCACCATAGCCCCTCCCGGCACAGGGCTTGGAGCGATCTCTCGGGGACTGTCTGGTACTTTTCCATCCTCTGCTACAGGGGCGAGGAGGAGTCAGCAGAGCAGGGGGCCTGCCAGCTACATCTTCTCCCCCAGCAGCCCCCAGCCCAAGACAGCCTGGTCTGGTCGGGGCGTCTGGCAGATATGCAGGTCCTGGGCTCTTCGGCCATTCGCCCCGTGCCGCCCCTTCCCCGCACCGCGGCCGGACACTTGCTTCCCCTAACCTTAAGGTCATCGGCTGGCTGCCCACTCTCCCGAAGCCCTAATCGCAAGCCCTTGGCTCTCTGTCCCCCCCAAGGTACCCCCCTCCCAGCACGGGGCAGGCAGGGTCAAGAGCCCCAGCAGCACCCCCACAGCAGACCAATGTCCTAGCTGCTGTCCTCCCCGCGTCGCCCCCGCCGGTCCCCGCCACTGCTGGCGCGCCCCACGCGTCCCCCGCCTGGCAGCTCGCTGTGCCCGGGGCGGCAGGTCCCGCTCTGCAGCCGCCGCCCCCGCAGCCTCGCCACCCGCCGGGAGCCGGGCGGTGCGTCAGCGGCTCGCAGCCCGCGCGCACTTCATTTATTCAATAGCTCCGGGCCTGAAAAACACCGGCTAAATTGCATCCCATTTTCCCCAAGCCCATTAGCAACCGGCGGCCGCCTTCCCCTCAATTCCGCAGAGCCCCCCGGGGCTCCAGGGAAGGGGGCCGGCCGCCTCTGCGCCTCCCGCCCCGGAAGGGCTCCACTCAACTCCGCATCTTTTTGAAGCCCCGGAAAACTGGCCTGTCCTGGTCTGGGCTCGAGTGGGACCTCCCCCCCGACCCCCCAGTCCCCGGTCCCCAAGTCCTGAGCCACAAGCCCACCCGCCCTCGGGGCCCCCTGGGGGGGAACTTTTNATTTGGAGCAGCCCCCCCACCCGCTGGCGATGGCCCCGCCAGAGTTCACTTCTTTCTGCTGGAAGATGGGAAAGGGATCCTGGGAGCTGGGAGCCAGGGCGGGTACTGAGGGGGCAAAGGGCTTGGGGAACGGGCCTTCCCAGTGAGGGTCTGCGGTCTGGCGGACGTGCCACCCTCTTCTGCGGGATGACCCACCGCTTTCCCCCCACCCCCGAGGCTGGCCGCCCACACTTCACTGACCAAATCTCCTACGGGCCTATTCTTTTGTGACCCTGACCTGGTGTCCTGCTAGGGAGTGGCCGGAGACCCTCTCCTTGTCACCGGGTATATCCGGATGGGGACTCCCAGGGAAGCCCAACACATGAAATACTACCACCCGTGAGGGTTGTTGTCTCCTTGTAGGTCAGAAGCGCAGGTGAACTGAGAGGTGCTGATCTGCAGCCCAGAGGGTTGGATGCCTCACAAGCCCCCAGAAAACCTGAGGCGGTTGGGGTGGAGAGGCCGGACAGCTGCCAGCCTTTGAGGCTGGGGGCACCACCCAGGGGGAAGCTTTGTGCTGTGCATGTTCGGGGAGTTGGAAACCGGATGAAGCGAGCCCCCTTAGAGGTGTTCTGCACATCTCTCCGTGGGAGGAAAAGGGGCCTCCCTGGGACTCCCCTCAGGGGCTGTCCTCTCTGCAGATCTCTTTGGGGTCTGTGTACAAAGAAGTAAGAGTGTGGCGGGCTTACAGGATGAGCCAGGAGCACTTACAGCAAGGGGAAGGTGGCCCCCCGGGACTGAGACCCCCTGACCAACAGAGCTATCACACACACCTACTGAGGGTTTCTTCCCTAGTTGGGGTCAAAGTGAGGCAGTAGCACAAGGCACTTAGAAGGCTCAGTTGCACATTCGGGGACCCTCAGCCCCCCTCCACGATGCACTGCAGAGCTTTCCCTGGCACCAGGATGCTATTGTTCCTGGGGCTCTGCTCGGGCCTGCCAGCAGGTGCTGGGACATGTGGGGACACAGTGCCTGGACAGCAGTGAGGGGTGGTGGACCCCTGGAGAGGGGAGGGTCAGATTGCAGGTCACTGTGACTTGATGATCTGTAGGGATCCTGGCAGCCACAGATCCTCCAGAGGGAGCCCCAACTCCCATGAGAACCTACCCGTCATCTTGCTGGGGAGGAGGAGGGTGGTAGGATGCCCATTTTGCAGATAGGCACACAAAGGCTCAGAGATGAGACAGCCACAGTGTTGGTGAGTGGAAAGGGACACACCTGAAGCCAAGTCCTCAGACTCTGGAGCCTGTACCCAGGTCTGCTGGATGGGGTCTACATGTCCACACCCTCCCCAGGGTCCCCACCTGACCTGGACACCTCACTGGGGTTGGAAAGACCCCTTACCATGACTCTTTTCCAAAGTCACTTTTGAGAGTAGAGGTGTTTCTCAAAAGATGGGGTGTGTCCCCCACAGAGGGATTCTGGAGAAGGGCTGGAGGGCTCGAGCTCAGCAGGGGGCCACTGGAGGTTGGAGGGGTCTCCAGGCGGCTCTCCCTGCTGGTGACCAGCACAAGCCAACACTACCCTCTTGCCACAGGATGGACTGAGCCAGAAAAGAGGACTCTCTGGGCCTCAGTTTCCCCCTTTGTCACATGCAGCCATCCATCCGGGCCACCACTGAGGGACTGCAGAGGGAGTTGGAGGGGAAGGTGCCCCCTCCCCAGGCCCTCTGCAAGAGGGGGGCTGCCTGCCTTTGTGTCTGCAGCAGCGCAGGGGGTGGTGAAGACCCAAGCTGCCCCCCCCACCAGCCAGCCAGACTGAGGTGGCTGAGCGCGGGCGGGCAGCGGCTCTGGGGAAAACAGTGAGTCACTGGCGGCCAGAGCGTGCGCTTCCCGGCGGCTGGAGAGCTGCGGTGGCAGGTTTCATAGGTAATTATGTAATTTACGAGGCTCCCGCTCGGGGCTGTGTCTGAGTCAGCCCGGCTGTGTCGTGACCAAGCGGAGGCTGGCGGCGCAGAGGCGTGGGCACAGCTGTGCCCTGGGCCCCTGGCCTCTGCCCTCTTGGGGGAGACAGCTAGCCCAAGGCCCCGCAGGCAGACAGTGGGGCAGGGGAGGGGCTGTGGGGACCTCAGACTGGTAGCAAAGCTTGTCCTCAAGGCTGGGGGCTTGCACACAGGGGAGGGGAGTGAGCCCCCAGATTCCTGAGGCTGCTCCCTGCCAAGTGCTGTTAGGGCAGAGGCCAGTGACACTAGGAGATGCCCTCCTGAAGGCAGATGGACCCCTGTCCCTTCCCTTTAACAAGCATGGTCTCTGAACAGACAGACACACAGGCGTAGGTACATCTTACAATGCGTATTTATTATTCAAATGACTTGGCCACAGTGTTTGGAAGCCAGGAGCAGGAATTCCTGCTTCTTCCAGGCTCAGAGCAGCTGGGAGGACCTCAGTTGCTCTCTCCCTGTGGTCTGCTCCCCTGGGGAACCCTCTCCCACCTCCCCAGCTCCCCCAGGCTCCCAAACCAGGGCTTTTGGGTCCTGCTGAGGGATTGTCCCAGGGTTCTCAGGCAAGGCTTTTAAAATGGGGGAGGGGGTGTCTCAATGTCCAAGTTATTCTTCCTCCTCGGGGTGCAGGGAGAAGCAGGGACCTGCCAGGGTCACAGGTGGACTCTGCCTTCTGAGAACACGGGACATCTTGGAGTCTTTGAAGTAGCAGAAATCCAGGGAGGAAAAGGGAGAGATCCATCAGGGCGGACACTCCTGAGATGGACCCAGGTGAGCAGAGCAGCCCCTGCAAAGGGGGAGAAAAAAGGAGAGTCAGGAGAAGCCCCCAAGTTTTCCTGGGGCATCTCCCAGTACCCCAAGACTTTTAAGTCACCTGGACAGCTGTGTCCCACCCTCACTGAGTGACCGGGCACTCTGTTACCCTCTGCCATAGTGTCCCATCTGCAGGGCAGTCAACTCCCAGGACAGAGAATCCGGTGGAGACACTGGACTGCGGGGTGTCAGGGTGCCCCAGCCTCTTCCTGTCTCTTCTCCAGTGTTTCTCTCCCAAACAATCCCCTCCTACCTGGGCCCCCTTCTATTTTTCCTGGCTAAAACCCACCACCACAGACACCACCACACCCGGAAAGAGATAAATAAATAAAAGAAAAACAAGCTCAACTGCGTAAAGCAGTCCAAATCTGAATTTTTTTCCAGCCTGAGTTAATTACACTTTAAATTGGCATGTTTACTGATGGGGGATTTCAAGTGAACAGAGGCTGCCCCCTCCCTCTGCAACTGTTTGTACAGTCAAACTCCGCAGGCTGGCGGGCTCCCCCAGGCCTTGGCAGGCCCCACCGCTCCCCTGCCAACAGGAGAACAGAGCAGAAACATCTATTTTCGAGTGTTAAGGAAAACGAGGCCTTCACAGATGGTGGGAGGTGCGCACCCCCCTGGGGCTCTGGAAACCTGCTCCACGGCTTCTTGCTCCAGGAAAGACCAAGGCCCCAGGATTGGGTCTCATGCCCAGTCATCTAGGGCCGCGCCTGGTCAAGACGCCCCCATGTGGCAGCACTGTCCTGGGGGTCCTCCCTTCTCCCTGGAGCACCCATGGGGAATATGGACGGAGCTCTGGGCAGGAGCCCGGAGGCCCGTTTCATTTGCTCTCCCAACGTGCGCTGGCCAGCTTCCCAGACAGGTGGCGCGATCTCTGCCTTCCTCAACCAACCCTCATAACAGCCGTGGGTCTGCCAGACCCCAGGTGCCCTGGAAAGTCCCATCTCTGCTCTGAGCCCTGAAGGTCCTTTGGCAGACACTTACCAGGCCCAGGGAACACCTCAGGGTCAGGTGTCCCCAGCTCAGACATCTTTGTTCGGTGGAAGTGGCCTGGCTGGGGTCACCGCAAGGTCTGGCTCTGGAAGGTCCACTACTAAAGACCTTCTGAGTGTGGGTCCAGCTGCCTGCAAATGGAAGACAAGGCCAGCAAGCCTCCTTGGCTTCTCGGCTCAATGCCCCACACTCGGGACAGGAACGCCATGGCAAGAAAGTCAACTCAGTCTCTGCCCCAGCAGAGCCCCTGTGCAAATGTCTGTCTGCACATTGGGACTGTGTGTGGAAGTTCCGGGGAGGCTTCCTGGAGGAGGCAGGCCCTGGAGCTGCTCCCAAGCCCAGTCTGCCCTTCCTTGGGGTCCCTGCTACTCCCACCCCTGCCCCGCTCCCTGGGCCCAGGGCCTGGCACCTCCAGGCCGATGTGGCCTCGCACACAGGTAATACGCCAGCTCCTCTCCATGTCGCTGGGATAATGGGAAAATGACGAATGAGGCTCCATCAGGCCCTGCGTCCCAGCCCTCAAGCCTGTCCTCGTCCATGACAAATGGCCCTTCCACCTCCACAGGGTCTTTTCAGAGGCCCCGGCTGCACAGCCTTGGCAGTGTTGGTGGAGATTTATGTCTGTCTGCCCCGATTCTTCTTCATTTCTCAGCTTCTTTATTACCTCAAAGAGCACGTTTTTAGTTATTCATTCCACAAACGTTCTCTGAGTGCTTCCTGTGTGCTTCCTCCAGGCAATAAAGACATCTGACTCATTACACCTTCGTGCCTGGAACATTTACTCTGCCCTGGCATCTGGGGCTGGATTTGACCCAAGGAGACGGTATTATCTGAGCAGCTACTAGGACCCCGCACTGCAGCAGAGTTAGGGCCCTGGCTTCCAGAAGCAGAGCTGCAGGGCAGCAGGCCCCTCCCTCTAGTGTGGAGGTCTCAGTGTGGTTTCTGCAGCCCTCTCAGGGTTTACAAAGAAGGCAACTGCTAAGTCCCCAGAGGTGGACCTTGCCTGAGTCTCAGTGCAGGAGAAAAGCACAGCCCAGCATCCTGCCCTAAGTGGACCTCAGTTTCCTTACCTGTCCCAGGGTATGAACAGCGGCTTAGGCCAAGAGGAGAATGGAGTCAGGAGTCCCATCCAGCCCCAACATGGGGGGTTCTCTGTATCCTTAAGGATCCCAAGGACAGCTCTGTGGATGCTCAAGCACTGCACCAGCCTCTGAGTGGGCCCAGGAGCAGAGGCCAGGGTCAGCACATGGGGGGGGGGGTCCTGGCTCCACCGAGCATACACAGATCTTGTTCCCCACACACAATGGAGACAGTGGACACCCCCTCCCCAAATGCCCTCAAGTGGGAGCAAAGACACAGGTCACCGTGGGTCTTGGGTTTTATAGATGACCTTCAGGACCAGGGTCTTGCCCTCTCCTCATGTCAGACACAAACTAGCATCCATGGGTGCTGGCACCAACTTGGAGAGACACCAAGTGGATAATGAAGAAGAAAAAAAATGAAATACATGAAAATTCTGGCAAAGCAAGTCTTGGGAGCCTGCCATGCTATACAAGAAGAATTCAAGGTCAATTCAATGAGACTGCTTTCTTCTAGGGCACAAGGGGCCAGCCCCAGAGCTGTGGACTCCAGCCAAGCAGGGCGATTAAGAAGGCCCTGGGGCCAGATGTGCCCTGCTCCACCTCTACCTGGGTGATCTGGGCCCAGTCATTGGGCCTCTCTGTGCCCCACTGTCTTATCTGTAAAACAGAACCTGCCACTGACAGGGCCCCAGGCCATGCAAACCTACTTTCAGGACAGCTGTACTTTTCTCCTTATCACCCCTTAAAAACAATGACAGAGAGGGACACAAGCCCAGGGCAAGTCACTTTTCCAATCATGCCCAGAGGATGGTAAACAGGGCCCTTGCACATTGAAAAACCATATGGGCCCTGTGACCTTGGACTGCTGGCTGGATTTACATACTGCCTTGGAAACAGGCTGAGTCACTGACCCTCAGGCTGAAGGGTCCACATGGGCTCTCATTATGGCCACTTGGGGGACAGACATTTTCATTTGGCTTGTTGGATGAAAAAGGCCCTTTGTTTATTTTCCCTTCTCCTCAAACAATAGATAAATCAGTAATTTTGCCTTTAATGAGATTCTGCACCAAGCGGCACAGGGTCGCCATCTTTGAGTCTGAAATGAGTTGGGAACATGGATGCTGCTGATTGCCTGGTACCCTGGGCTGACATCTTGTCTCATGCATAATTCTCGAGTGGTAGATGAGGTACCAAGCACTCTCCCCCACCAGCAGCCCGAGAGACTCAGGGCAGCCATGCCTGCCAACGCTGCTGTGAGGCAGTGGTTACATTGGAGCAATTAACTAAGGCTAATGCCAGTCTCCCCACCCTTCCACCATACACACACTTTAATATATTCCAAAGATGTTTCAATGCATTAACAGCAATTTTCATCTCCAAATGTTCCCATTTAGTCAGTTCCATGCATAAAATATTAGCCCTGACACCAGGCTCTGGCCCGTTGCCGGTGGAGTTCCCCAGAGCATCTGGCTGGCAGGGCCGGGTGGGAACACACCCCACCACATCTGCAGCCTAGTGTGGGGGCCCCAGTTTGAAAAGTGGATAAAAGAACTCAGACCTCACTGACCTGACCTGCCACAACCAACCCCAGACTCTCAAGTGACATCCTGGAAGGCGTAGAAAAAGCTAGAACCCTAAATAGCTTCTAACAAATGTGAAGAATCTAAACAGTGATCACCATATTCATAAACCCAGTGGCCACATATTATGGAGTTCCTGGTTTGTGCTCAGCACTTTCCTGGGGATAAACCTACTATGGTGTCTGTCCTTGAGGACTCTACCAGTCAATCAACACTTATTCACTGCTCTGCTACTATGAGCCAGCCCTGGGTCCCAAGGGTGGGGATACAGCAGAGGCAAAGACAGAGAAACTCCTGTCCCGAGAGATGTTGCCATGTAAGGGGAGGGGGTGGGGGCACAAGTGGCTGTGAACAAGAGGCCATCTGGGAGAGCTATAAACTAGGGGGAAAAAGGCAAGAGTGTGACAGATAGTTTGTACCAGAATGAGGTGGGCTGGGCTGCTTCTGTTAGGGTGCTCAGGTGTGGCCTTGCTGCAAGGGCCATCATTCCCTTGGGAATCCTGAACCTTGAGAAATGCAAGACTTGGGGTGCTCACAAAGGCAGCACGGTCGGGAGGGAAGAGGCTGAAGGCAGCAGGGGAGGTGCCCAGAAGTGGGAGGGACACCTGCAGGAGCCCAGAAAGTGATGAAAATAAACAGGGGGTATGCCTGACACCAGGGATGAGGCTGGGGGCCACGCAAGGACTCCATATCCTCTAGGCACAGAGGAAGAGGGAAAGGTCCACCCAGGGGCCTTATTGTGGTGCAGCAAGACAGACGGGCTCTGGAAAGTTCTCCCTGACAGAAGGAGGTAGGGAGACCATTGGGAGACTCAAGTGGGGGTTCTGTGTGGTGGCCTACACCGGAAAGGGCAGCCCCTGCAGCAGCTGCGGCTGCAAGGCGGCAGAGCTGGGGACCTTCGGGGATAGTGCTAGGAGCCTCACCATGGGCACAGTCCCTGGGCAGCCCCTGGGGAAAGGCAGTGGTTGCACCCGTGGGGAGGGTGTAGCCTTCGGAAAGAAATTCCCACAGCTCAGTGCTGAGCAGGCGAGCCTGGCCTTAGGAGGTGCACTAGGAAGACCCCTGGCCCACACCCTGGACCCATTCCTGCCCTCAGTTACTGAGTATCCAGATCGGGCTGCTACAGTAACTTTGGCGAAGTGTGGGCCAGGGGGGGTTGCAAATGGAAGAGCATGGGAAACTGAAAGACCAGGTGACAGGTCCCACATGAAGGCCACAGGGACAACCAACAGAGGTTCTGCCACCTGGCATGGCATCGCACAGTGGAAGTCTTCCGAGGCGGGATTCGATGCCGGAAAGAGGTTGACTGTATAATATTCATCGTATAGAAAGTGAACACCTCACAGGCAACCTATTTCAGGTACCACCGAGCAGCGCGGACTCCAGAGAGGAGGCTTCTTCCTCCAGGGTGGCCTCCCGACCTCCCCGCTGCCCGCCTCCATGGCAGGAGGGATGCCCAGGGCTGCAGATGTGGGTCAAGCGCATGCTCAGCCAGCCATCAGCCATGCATCCAAGGGCCCAGCAGGCCGGTGAACCACGACCCTCCCGACCCGGGCAGGCGCACAGGCAGCATGCAAGGTGGGATCTGGTACTGAAGAGAGGTCGACCGTGTATTGTGCGTCATGATGAATGCGAACGCGCCACGGGCAACCTCTCCTCACGCACCACGCAGAGCAGCATGCGCAGCACGCGGGCCGAGGCTCCTCCCAAGGGCGTCGGGGTCGCCGAGGGGTCCAAGGTGGGACAGGAGGGAGGCAGCCAGTGCTGGGCAGCATGCAGACAGGACTCCCTGGAGACTGGCCCCTCCGAGGGGGCGGGGCCTCATCGAGCACCACGCGGGCACCTCAGAGCCTCCCCAGCACAAGAGCTGGCCTCTTCCCTGAGGCGGGCACAACCCCCGGAAGCACCCCCAGCGCACAGCTGAGGCTGAGGCTCAGCAGAGGGGGCCACAGCGACACACGCAGAATCCATGCATTCACATACCCTGCACTGGCTGCACCGGGCGCACGCTGAGAGTGGTAGGTGGTACTGAAAACAGGCCATCTGTGTTATATTCGTCATTAATAAAGCGAACTCTTCACAGACAACCTCTCCTCAGGTACCCACAGTGATGCTGGCACAAGGACCTCGACCGTGGCCTCCGCTGGTGCTGCCTCGTCGGCCGCCCTGAGGATGGATTGGACATGGAAGGTGAGAAGAACCAGGGGGCACAGCACACGCCCCCCCC
>NW_025999900.1:64620800-64649030 GCF_001458135.2 Marmota marmota marmota | reverse complement strand
GTGCTGTGCCCCCCAACCTCCTTCCCACCCCCACTCCCAAGAGGGCCGCATCGCCAAGAGGTCCTCCAAGGTGAGATTTGATACTGAGAAAAGATCAACCATGTATTATTCGAAGTCAATAAAGCGAATATAACACGGTCGATCTCCCTTCAAGTACCAGCAGAGGCGCTGAGCTGCGGAGCTAGCGGCTTCCGGGCCGGCCGCAGGCTGCAGTGGGCGCGGACGGCTAGTGGACCAGGTGAAGTACATTAGAAGCAATTACTTTCCAACTGGTCGACCATCCGTCCTGTGCCCCAAAGCGGTGCTGATGCTGCTGTTCTTCCCCGAGGTGCCTGGCCTCCGAGGTGGCCTCCCTGGTGGAATTTGATACCGAAAAGGGGTTCACCGAGCAACATTCGTCGTCCAGATGCAAAGTTGCTCGGGTAACCTCTCCCCAAGTACCAGGCAGATGCTTCAAGGTGGCCGTGCTTCCCAAAGACCCCCCCCCCAGGGCAGCACATTTGGGGGCCACAGTTTTGCACTCTGCAAGGACTCCCCTTCACCCCACCCATCCATGCCTGCGCAAGTGAATCTACTGTGTATGGCCTCCCCCGGACGAATGCTGGACTCTTCCCCAAAGCTAAGCCTGAGACCCACGCAGGGTCTGACTCAGCAGCGGTGCCAGGATGGGCACAAGGATGAGACCCTTCCCGCACCCAAGTCTTCCTTCCCAGCCCCAGAGAGGGCGACCCAGGGACGCCCCTGGGCATGGGTTATCTTCCATTTGGAAGGAGCTGGCCCGGCGAGGACACTATTACCCAGTAGTCCCCCCTCCTTGGGCTTTGCCCACATGGCCTCTGGTCCACTAAGCATCCCCACCCCAGTATCCTTCAGTGATTTAATACATTAAACACAATGGCCTGCCCACTTGATGAGCCCCATAAGCAATGAAGAAAAAAAAAAACTTCAAAAATAAAGAGGGTGGGGGGAGAAGAGAGGAAGAAAAAAAGCAAATGAACAACAAATGATCTCTCTTCACAAAATGGCAGAGCAGCCCAATGCCAGAACCCCAGCTGTCCCATGAACCCGTCACATCCAGAACACGCCTCCTATAAGCAGCTGGCTAGCCGGAGAGGGCTGGGGTCAGACGATATATGCCACAAGCAGAGTCTGGATTCTGTGCCCACCACCCATTTTGTGAACTTTGGAGTGGGACCGACAGCAGAATCCTTGCCCTGACGTTGGCATGAGTTCAGAAAGCCCTCGAAGTCTTGCTGCTACTGGAGCAAGAGGCCAGCCATGAAAGTTCTGTCATAAAGAGAGAAAACACGTCACAGGTGGCTCCCTGTAGGAGCTATGGACACTGACCTGCAGCTCAGAGTCTCTTCCCACAGCTGCCGTCTGGAAGTGCTCGTGAGAACGGCCGGGTGGCGACGTTGAGTGGATGAGATGACATACATTATGGCTACACTCAGGCACGTCCAGGCTGCACCTGCCCTGGAGAGGGCTTCCAGTGCTGGCCATCGCCCGAGAGTGGCATGGCTTCTGCAAGTCCTCCAAGGTGGGGCTGATCTGGAAAGAGACCCAGCATGAGTTCTGGTCACCAAATAAATTGCATGCTAGTAAGTGGCAACCTCTTTTCACCTTGATCCTGGGACATCAACTCCAGGATGACCCCCCAAAGGAGGCTCAGCCTCCATGACCAAGTGACGTTCACCACCAATGAAGGGCACATCATTGAGGGCACCATGGAGAGGGGCCAACACCAGAGTCCAAGAAGGATTAAACCTGGACTATTCCATGCTTTCTGCATGTGGCAGCAGCGTGGTGGGCAAGGTTCTGAAAGACCCAGCCCCACAGACCATGGAGCTGCCGCCTCAGATCCAGAGGCAGCAGAACCCCACGCACATGGATGGGGGTGAGCAGGTGGCACCAAGCCAGGGGATGCACATCACTCATGTGGCATGTGCTTGGGTGACATTATGCACTCACACCCCCCAGAGGTCACCTTACCAGCGTGGCACCCCTGAAGTCAGCATGCCCGTCCAGGATGGTCTCTGGGAAGGTTTGGGACAGAAGAGAAGGTTAGTTGCAGGAAGGACAGTGTGTTTTGACCCTGGATCCCCACTGACCCCATCAACTCCCTCCAAACACGCAAGAGTTTCACCGTCGGAACGAGAACTGTACCAGCATTGATTTTCATAAAAACATGTTTTTTGGAGTGAATTGCATTAAACTAATCCAATTCCCTGTTTAGCTTCCTTCACAGCACTGTTGAGCTGTTTTCATTTCTTTTATTTCCCTTGTTATTTCCCGAAAATCATTTTCATTAGGATCAATTCTTTTCCATTTAAAAATTTGAATGAAGATTTGATTCCTCAATGTGCTTTTGTCTACATCAAATATTCCTGTTTACAGCTGCCGCCACCAGGAACTTCCTCTGTGGCCACTGTGTCTACAACATTCCATTTCCCCAGGTCAAAAGTCGCAGCTGAAATGTTGTCAAGAAAATTGGATTCTTCTGCCAATTTGTAGTCAATTGAACACATTTTCCTCTGAGCCGTTTCAGTGGTTTTTAGTGTTATTTTGTGTTCATTATTTTTATCACTATTATTGGATATAAACAGAAAGAAATACTGATCGCCTCTGTGCATTTCAACAACCCACTAGAAACCTGGGAAGAGACAGGAACTGAGCCAAGTAGGGGCACAGAGGGACAGCAGTGCTCTGAGAGGTGACAGTGGGAGGGACCGAGGGACCCTGGTCACCAGCACTCTGGAATGCCAGCTCTTTATTTATCCACAAGGTCCAAGTCTCTTCTGCCGCCAAAACACCTTTGGGGTCAGTGGCCAAAAGGGTGATGTCAAGACAGAGGTACGAGGTCAGAACTGAGTCCCACTCAGCACTGTGCCACCCTCGCCCTGGTCACCATCTGCTCTTGTCCACTGGGGAGAGGTGGCCACCACACCACGCCCACACCACCCATCCTCATTCATGGGCCACCAGGTCCCGGAAGCCTTCCCAAGCAGGACTTGACACTCAAACAAAAGTTGCCTTTGTGTGATTCAACGTAAATAAAGCGAATTCACCAAGGGCAACCTCTGCTCCAGAGTCAAACGTCAGCACGGGCAAGAACACCAACAGATGCCTCTTCGCCCGAGCACCACTGTCCCCAGGGGCTACTGTGACACAGACTGCTCTCTAGGTGACTGGCACTACCTTCCAGGAGCCCCCAGTGTGGCTGGAACATGGTGTGCCGAGGGCCAGCTTGCGGGGGTTTCAGAAGTGGTCCCTGACTGGCTTCAGGTGCACCCAGGGGACATGAAGCCGAAGTCCTGTTCCCAAAGCTGCATCTCTGCTGGCTAGTCCCCACTGGGGGCTTAACACAGAAAAGGGAGCTGCAGATTTCCTGTGTGACCACTGTATGGTCCTCCGGCCCACTGGGGGCCTCACATGCTGACCTGGAGGCCAGCCCCTCCTCCTTGAGGGCAGCATCCTAGGGGTGGGCAGGACTGCAGGGATGAGCAGACAGTGTTGTAGGGAAAGAGGAGGACAGGACCATCCTCCAGCCACTCCTTCCAGGAGGCCCCAAAGAGGGCTCAAAAAAGAACCCATGTCAGACGGCAGCCAACCCTCTCCCTGCACCTCAGCCTCCTGTCTCCTGTGTGTGCCCAGGGGCATGGGGCAGGGGTCAACAGACCCTATAATAGCACCCATGTGACAGTGACCATTACAAGACAGTGGTTACCCTGCCTTCCTGTGCTGTGCACCCAGCACCATCTATACGCTGAGCGTACACCGAGTTGCTATACCTACCTTCTGAGCAGGTACCACCCCATTCTTCAGGTGAAGATACCAAGGCATGGAGAGGTAACAGGTTAATTGACTCATTCAAGATCATACCAGTACAAGTACCAGGTAGGAATAAATGCTATAAGTGACTCTTCTCTTGCACCAGGGCCAGTCAAGTCACCATGGACACCTGCCTTCAAACACCGTCAGTTCTCTCCATGAGGAAAACCTCTCCCCCCATAGCTGACTCTGCTTGCAAGAGGTCACCCTGAGGATTAGTGGGTGCCTGGTACTGAGCCAGTTCCTTCAAGCATGCCTCTATCCAAGAAGATGGCTTGCTGTGTGCAGATTTTTTAAGCTTTCTTTTTTATAAGCTTTTTTTTTATATATATAAGCTTTCTTTACTAACCAGTCTTCAAAGAAGGGAGGGTAACATGACCCAGAAAACCACAGTCTCATCTACATAGTCAGCATCACTTCAGGGAAATCCTATGATGACAGGTGACCCACGTCAGATGTAAAGCACTTGTCATGCAGAAGTGACCCATTTCCTTACCCTGCACAGGCACTGGCTGGAGCTTCCCCTGGCGAAGATTTCCCAAGAAGAATTTAGTACCGAAAGGAGATTGGCCATGTAATACTCATCATAAATATAATGAACACACCATGGACAACCTCCATTCGAGTACCGGACTCGGGTTCTGGCTGCAGTGTGTCCCTGGTGGCAGGCCTAAGGACAGATGGGATGCAGAGGGTCAGGAAGCCGCCATGCACACCATCCACAAGACCCACGCTCTGCGGTCCGGGCCACCTCCCACCCCTGACTCCCCGGAAGTCTCTCAGGGAGGAGGCCTCGCATCAGAGCCCATCTGCAAGACATCCCAGAGGGCAGCAGAAGAATCCCGACTAATAGGAAAGCCCCTCGAGGGAACCACATCATGGGCCAGTAGTACACCAGGAGACAGAGAACCGGCCAAGGTGTGCGCAGGTGGACCCAGTGACCATCTGTCCCCTCTGTGGGCAGCAGCTCCTGCTTCTGAGCTTGGCACTGTCCTAGGGTGCTTCACGGGCAGATGTGATACTTAAGAAAAGTCAACTGAGGATGATCTGTCAAACAAAAGCAGCACGGGAGACTTCACGCACCCCAGGAGCTCTGGTAAGACAAGCTCCCTTTCTCCCCAAGGAGGTGGATGCCACCTCCAGGAGCCCTCCCCGGATGGCCAACACAGGGCGAGGCCCAGGGCGCAGGTCAGGAGGGCAATGCCTTCCTGGGTCAGCTGTGGTCAGTGGTCCCTTCACTACCCTAGAGAGGGGATGACTCCAAGCCACTGCCCTGAAGTAAGACTGTGCTCCAGGAAGTCCTCCAACGCGGGATTTGGTACTGAAAAATAGGTCAACCGTGTATGATTCGTCACAAATAAAGCGAAGGCAACACGGATAACCTACCTTCAAGTACCGCGCAAGGGCACCGGCCAGGCTGGGGCCTCCTTCACACTCAGCTTCCCCCACGGGAAGCTCCCTAAGGACTGAGTGAACGACGTGGGCGAGCGGGCTGACTGCACAGAGCCAAGCGCTCCGTGCACGCAGCGCCCGCCTTCCCTCCTGCACCCCGCAGCCGCCCGGGGCCTCGGCACCTTTGCTGAGACAGGCCACAGAGCACACATGATTTTGATCATGGCCGGGACCACCCCCATTGCCCATTCGCATTGAGCCTAGCAGAATGTTACTTCTCATGGGTGCTGTGTCCAGGAAGCCCTTCAAAGACTTTGACTGCGGTGCCGATCACACGGAAAGGGGCAGCACTGATGGCAAACTGCACTGTACCGTGGCCTGGCACCGACCTCGGAATCGTGGCCTCACCCCTGATGGTGGACGGGACTCCTAGGACGTCTTCCTAAAGAGAGATGGTGTGCTTAGGGTTTATGGACCAGCAAACACGTGTGCCCAACTTAAAGCTTCTACTGCTGACAGGGAAGCCACCTACCTGTGGAGTGGTGCTGCTCCAGGTCCGTCCCAGAAGCTGGCCCTGCAGGTCGGCATCCTGCCACGGCGGAGGCAGCACTGAGAAGGGGCCCCCGGGCGCCACCATTTTAAACAGACAACAAACGCACAAAGCAAAAGACAACAGAGAGACGCGCAGGTAAAGAGAGTTGCACGGACCATGGCATGCAGGGGTGCCGTGATTAACTCCAGAAAAGACCTACAAATAACTCAGTTAATTCAAAAAAAGACCAAGACTGAGGTGAAAAGTATGCACAGAAAAGGAAAAAAAAATCCTTAAAATCGAGAAAATTACCAAATCTAATAAAGAAGAAATAATAGGACTCAGAAACTGTGATAGGGAAAAATAGTGACTGTGTCACATCCTGGTAAAGTCACCAATATTCAAGACAAAAGAAAGAACCAGGATAGGTAAGCAGAAAAAAAAAAAACAAAAAAACCAACCAAACAAACAAACAAATACCAAAAACAAACAAACAACAAAAAAAACCCTCCAATCCTACAGATCTCCCAGAGGGAAGCGCTATGCTCAGTCTCTAGCAACATTTCAATATCAGGAAACAGCGCAGTAGAGTCTACAAGGTTTTTGAGGGAAGGAGACAGAGACCCAAGAGGGTCACTCTGGGTGAACCCGTCATTCAGCTCAAAGGTTGGAGCCCAGTGCAACCTGACAGGGAAACTCTCCTGCACAAATCAACCACAGCCACAAGCACCTTGGATAAACACACAGAGGAAGGACTGAAAGAGACAAAGCCTCAGGCGGGAAGAGAGAGTTGAATTCAGAGAAAAGACCTGCAACCTGCCCAAAGGGAACAGGGGGCCAGACCGACTGGAGGCTCCGAGGGTCTGCAGTCATAAAATCCAAGCACGAGCCAGCACAGGAGACATGACCTCGGCCCCCAGGGAGGCGGGCCTGGGACAGAGAGGCAACCCAGAAAGGACCACGCCCGGGGCAATGACAGGAGGGTCCTCTCTGTGTAGGCAGAGGGTCCAGTGGGGCTCCCAAGAGACATCAAAGCTCCAGGACCAAGTCAAGGTGAGGATCTCTACCAGCCCAAAGGCCCAAGGCCCTTGAGCCAAGAAACTGGTAGAAAATCTGATCCCAAGAGGGAAAATCCTTGGGGTGCCAGACAGACAAAGTAGCCCATAACATTACGGCTCTCGCGCCTAGGAAAAGGACACCTCCATCCTCAGACGACCACCCTCACGTGATGGAAAGTCAGAGCCCCCAAGGAGACCCTGTCATGAGAGCGTCAAGGATCCATAGAGAGAGGCTGCGCCCCTGGGAATTTATACAAGAAGTCCCTTTACAGAGACCAGAGAGGTTAGATAGAACTGGAAATCTTGAAGGCCACATAGAACAGTATAGAAAAAAAAATAACAGGCAGATTAGACAAGCTGTGAAAGAAAAATAGACATTTTTTAGAACTGAAAGACCTCTGGGAGTATAGTAACCCAAAGTCTCTCCAATGACATATGCAAAACCCCCTGGGTAGGGCTGGGTGAGGCTCGGTGGTAGAGCACTTGCCCAACATGCCTGAGACCCAGGTGGTCTCCATGTTTCCCTATTCCAGCTAATTCAGTTCAAGTGAGCAGGGGCTGCATGGAGAAGCCTCGTCCAGACAGCTACGAACGTTCAATGCAGAAGGTGCTGGAGAAACACCTACAAACCTCTCAGAAAAAAAAATTAACAGTAGTCAGAGAAACATGTGCCTAGCTGAGCTGTACCCTCTGCATAACAGCAAGAGTTAGGTACTTCCAAACGTCCAAGAAGAGCCCAAGGTCAAGGTCTTCGAGACCTTCTTGAAGAAATGGTAGAATTTACTCCATTGAGAGAGAAATTAAAATCAAAACTCAGGAATAGGGAAGCCCCAATTTGAAGAAAAGAAAAGCAAGCATAAGTTATCAGTAGTGACTCCATTTACATAGGGGACAATGATTAGACACTTGTAAGAATCATAGGCCGTATTTACAACGGAGAAATTAAAATGCACAACGAAACAAGGAAGCAGACTGTGGGGCCAGGGGAAGAGTGCCGTTTATCTCAGAACTCGAAGGGGGAATGAAACAGCGCAGAACACGTGACCCCAGCCGCTTTACGTTTTATACAATCATTGTCCTTAATTTTATTGGGATCGTTTAGGGGTTCATCCCTCTTGTGGTATAACTCCCTTCGACCTCCTTTAGCTACTCCTTATGTTAAAGTAAGTAAAAATTGGTTGATGTTTTTAACCAAATGAGCAGGTTACGGGGGGGCCTCACATCTGTAGAGTTTCCTCTCTTCATCCACCTTCTTCTTACTCGCATATGCCTTCAGATGGGCACCTGAGTTCCTCAAGGCCTTTACGGTCATTTGTAGGTGAATGGAGAATTGGCTGGTTTCTCTCCTTTTTAATTTAGATTCTCCACGTTGAATTTTTATTATAAGCAACTTGTCATTTTTATAAATAGAGCAATGAGGTAGAATGACTATTATTTTTTAAAAGAAAAATTAAAAATTGGAAATAGAACCGCCCTCTGTGCTCAGCTGTCGTGTGGCCGCCAGACCAACGGGAATGGCACCTCACTCATCACCCCCCCCCCCAGGGAAGAACACTACACCCCACGCCCTTCCTCACCACAAGTGGGAGAACAGTGGAAGAAAAGGAATCATGTGCTGTTTCTCTGAAAAAAAAAAGAAACAAAAAAGGAAGGAAGGCAGGAAGGAAAGCAAAACCCAGAAGCGCCCTGGACACCACGAGGTCCTCAGTCACTGGGGTCTTAAATCTAGGTCACAGACTTTGTCCCAATGTGGCAATGGGGCCTGGGCGAGGAGGAGCAGCTCTAGCCCTCCTGTCCGTCATGTCCAGGGCAACCTCATGCTCAAGTGCCCTGGCATGAAACCAACGTAAGTGTGGCTCCCCCCCAGGGGCCTCAGGTCCCAGGAGACACCGCGTTGAGAGGTGATGCTGAAGAGAGGTCGACCGTGCGTCGGGCATCATTGGATGCTGCGAACTCCACACGGACAACCTCCCTCCCAGTACCAGGAGGGGTCGCTGCTTGCAGCCGCCCTGTGTCTTCCATGCAGCTGGGGAGTTTGGAAGCACCTCTGGGAGTGGACAGAGCCCCGAGGATGAGTGGACCCTGTGGCTGGATTCCCGAGTCGCACCCCTGGTCTCCAGTCAACCCTGGCTCACTGGCCCTCAATAAGCACTTCCTGCCCTTAGCCATGCAGGCAACACTTAGCAGAGCAGAGCTGTCGGGGCGCGCACACTGCTGCACATGACTGTCAACAAAGCACGCCACGTGTTTGCAAAGCGGGCTGACACTGCCTCCTTGGTGAACCTGGGCTCCCCTGGAAGGAGCTCCCTGCAGGTGTGGGCCACTGGGGGTGAGTAAACCCAGCGACACACAAGGTCCAGGTTTCCATTTTATCTCTACCTCAAGGGCTAACTCATAAAAGATGCTTCTGGATGCCCGTCCATGTTAGAATGCAATAGTAATAAAAACGTTAGCCGGTGTATTTCAGTATTAGTTTTTGAAAAGGCAGGCATCGCAGCAACCTCTTGAGCGTTTTGTGAAGTAGGTGGTGCCCCAGGACGTCCTCTTTAGGTCAGCTTGGACATCAGCAACATGCATACTCAGCCATCCAGGAACCTACCTTGGAAGCACACAGGCTCAGGAAGCCCTCCGAGGCACTAAAAGAGAGGAGAGTCATGTAGGACTCACTTGGATGAACCGAATTCATCACGGCAGGCTCACTGCAAGTACCACTGTGGACACTGGTGAGAAATCCACTGCCACTCTTGCAAAGGTGGCCTCCCCTTCGGAAGTCCTGTTAGGAATGGGTGGGATAATGTTGGGTAGTGGGCCGAGCCGAGTGACATACACCCACATTAAGTGCATGCTCACCCGAGGCGCACTTACCTGAAGGGGGTTAGGTTGGTCCTCTTGGACAAGAGGGGGCACTCCTCCATCATAGTCATGAAGTGAGCACATCATGGCAGTGCCATGACGGAGTGACACTTTCGGGAAGACCGTGGCTGATCCTCAAAGTCGATATCAACTCCATGGATTCTCCTACAGAGACACAGGATGCTGGGGTTAGAAGACCAGGTGATATAATAAATAAACACTGCTCTTTGAGGAACACGCCAATCCCACCCAAGGAGAAGAGCTGACCTACTTCAGGTCCCTCATGGGAAGTCAACGTCAGGTCCAACATTGAAGTCAGTACTTCAAGGAGGCTGTGACAGATGAAGGAGCTACCAGAGATGACTCATTGCATTTTATGAAACACAACCCCCAGACCATGGTTCCTCCTGGTCCATTGAGCAGGCACAGCCAGCAAGTCCACTGTAACTTTCCCACAGTTGGTAGGATCTCCAGAAGGTCTTCCTGGGGCGTGATTGATGCTGAGGGTTGGTGACTAGGTGGCCCACAGGGTGAACAGAGTGCATGCCCCTCTGGTCAACCAGTCACACACCCTGGATGGTGCTGGCACCAACATCTCTTCTGGAAGTTGGCTTCTTTTCCAAGTCTTGATGCTGGTGGTAGAACCACAGCTGCCTCCCCAAGGTTGGCCTGGCCCACCAGGAGGTCTCTTACAGATGAATTGGATGCTCAGATTATCAGACCAGGTGACTTACAGCTAGGTCAGTACACTGTCCACGGCCGACCATCTGTACGTGGCTTCTCTACACTGTTGACACAGAGATCGTCTTCCTTCGAGATGTCATTATTTCCAAGAAGTCCTTAGAGGTAGCATTTGGTACTGAAAAAAGTGTTGTCCGTGAATGATTCGTCATAAGTAAAGCGAATCCACCACGAACAACTTCTCTTCAAGTACCACAGAAAGCAGACAAGACAGACAAGGGGCACCCCCACATCTCCAAGGGCCGTGGTCTGCAACCACCGACCTGTGGGCAGAGTGAACACGGAGCATCAGTAAAGGCGCAGACATTTGTCTTAAGAACACACTGAAATGGTAGGATCATCCACTTACCTCCACTGCAGTGACACTGGCGCTGTCCCCTTCCCTGGAGCTGGACTTGGGCTTCTGAGTCCACCTGGGCAATGTTTAGAAATGACAAGAGGGAGGCCAGTTGTTTCAGGTCAGGAGTCCTCAGCAGGAGTGTGGACCTCGGGGTTTGTGGAGAGGGCCTTGGACTCTCAACAAAGCGCACTTCGTGATCCAGCAAGCCCACGGAGGCACCAGCCAAGCTCCTCTGGGTCCCACCAAATGGAGGAAGTTCTGGAGAATGCCTCCTCACTGCCACTGCAGGGGGCTCCTGTGTAGAGGGCCCAGCTCAGCCCCACTGGCATCCTCCGGAGGACCTGAGGGAGACTCGCCAAGCTCTTCCTGACCCCGAGAGGCCCCTATTGCCTCCCACCTCCACTGCTCCACCACCCATCTCACCCCAAGAACCACCAAAAAAGCAATTCCAAGAAGGAATCCATCAAAAATGGCTCATTCGCTTTTTCCCAAACAACCCCAGGCCAGCAGGACCAGGTTTGATTTCCCCAGGTTCCAGTGGATTCACCACTAGAAGTTCCTCAGAACCTGAATGTGGTCCCCCAAACTCAACCTAAGAACCCATCTCCCACCCATGTCCCACCTGTCACCAGCAAAATCCCTCATGCCCTCCCTTTTCCAATAGCTCCGCCCCCACCCATGGAAGCCTGTTCTCCTCCAAGGACGGAAGGTGCTTTATCTTCTTGTTTCCTATACAACAGGTTGGCAGTGGGCAGACCAAGTCCTGCTTCCTCTTTCCCTTCTTGGTAATGACACATATGGACGTGCCATTTGGCTGCCCAACGTTGACCCCATAATGTTCTAGCTTCTGGTTACTTTCACACAGTTTTACAGACCCCAGGTCACTGCCTCGCCTTGTGTCTTGGCCATAGAGTAATGAGACCCCCACCACCTTGGCAGACCCACCCCACCACCCTGACTCAGGGTCACCTTTGGGCCTCGGACCCATCCCTTTCCCTGCTTCTCACTTCTGATGTGACTGGGCTCAGCCAATCCCCCCACAATCTGCTGACTCCACCTTCAGGAAGCCCTGTGTGCTCCATGTCTCCCATTTCCATGGTGGATCCTATCCTGGTTCAAGCCTCCATCCCTCAGCTCTTCCAAGATCAGCACAACACCCCGATGGACTCTCTGTCGCAACCCTTGTGGTCAGTGTACCTTTTCGTTGCTCCTTGATCACAACCTTCCTGCAGGTCCCATCTCTCAGAATAAGGTCTGCAGTCCTACTGGAATCTGTGTCGTCACCCGTGACTCTGTCCAACCACTCTGGCCCTCCTGCCTTTCCTTACTAAATTTGCCAGAGGGTTTGTTATGGGCCATGCCCTCCGGAGGCTCTGACCACATCTCCACAGGGTCCTCTCTACTTTACTCCCATTCCCCATCTTCTGAGAGAGCTGTCCAGAGCCCAGATTGAACACAATGTCCACTTTCCTTTTGCCTCTCCTGGCACCTTACTCTGATTTCCTTTTCTCCATAAAATTTAACAATGGAAAAAAATTATGCCTCATAGTTAATGTTCACCTGTCCCCCCCATAACATCAACTCCACGTGAGCAAGGACTTCAGCTTGTCCAGTGCTCTTTATAAGGTCTACATCACCTGGAATACAGAAGGCACTCAAGTGTTACCTGCAGAATGAATGAATCAGTACTGTTGGTTGATTCACAGACCATATAGCAATGATAATAACAAAATAATCTGGTTTTTTAAAAAGCCCTGTCAAAAAGCACCATGGGCAAGCAGGTATCCTTCCTAAGAGCATGAGAACCAGGGCTGGATGTCACTCCCAGTGGGTGTAAGCCAAGCAGGACACATCAGATATGAAGCTCAGCAGGCTCCTCTAAGTCTCCACACACGTGGCAAGACATGGCAGATGCCCTGTCTCCCCCTAGGTGGGCACTGCTCCAGAAAGCCCCTGCAGGCCACATCTGATGTTCAGAGACTCTCCCCTGGAGCAAAAGTTATAAGAATGACCAAGTAAGTGTCAGTAAAGAGCACTGTCAGAAGGACCCGAGCTCACGCTCCTGCACGTGGCTCTGGAGACTCGTCTTACAGAAGGCTGAGGTTCACTTGGAGGCAGATGCTCCGTGTGAGTGGGACTCTCCCTGGGCAGCCTCCTGGGATGGTTTGATGCAGATCCCAACACCACTTCCTGTCAATGACAGCCTTCCAAGGCAACCACCTTGCTCAGAGTTTGGCTTCCGGTCACTGGTGCAGCAGGTGACACGTGTCACAGAGGAAGCATGTGCATGGGATGACTGCCCACCACATACCTTGAATGGGTACCGAAGCCAAGACCTCCTCCCTGAAGGTGGCACTCTGTCCAGGAAGCCCTCCAAAGCAGCATTTGGTACTGAAAAACTGGATGTCCCTGTATGATTCGTCATAAATACAGCGAACACAGCAGGGATAACCACTCTTCAAGCACCGAAGGCGAGCGCGGCGACCACGTCCTCACCAAAGCAGCCCTGCTCCAGCCAGTCCTCCTGAGGATGAATTGGGGACTGAGGGTTAGGAGGTGATGCAGTGGCACTGTCCACCATGTCCATGCTCTCTGGCTAAGCATGCATTCTTGTCCCGGGATGGGCCGGAGGCCAATAGCTCTTCCCAGGCAAGAACCACACCTAACCTTCCCTCACAGAGCTCAGCACGAATCAAGCAAACCCAGCCATGTCTTTCCACGGCAGGAAACAGACAAGGGTGCCACCACCTCTTCTGAGCAGGTGGGCCTCCAGGAGTCCATCCTGAGAAGTCACTGATAGGCAGGGACCGTGGACCAGCTGACATACATCATCTGTAAAATGTATGTTGTCTGATCAACCACCCGCTCCCTATCACGGACAATGCTGCGTGTCAGGTTGGTTCTGCCGAGATGCGTCTCTAAGGAGTCTGTCCTGAAAAACAGCAGTTCCATTGGGATTAGTCACAAGCAGGACATCAGCTTCGATGCTACTCTACCTCCAGCCCTACCGGGCCCTGATGCCCTAGCTCGGAGGACGGCATGACTGAAACCTAACCAAGGCACAGGCTCTGCCCTGGACCATCCTTGCAAGGATCTGGAGGAAGTGCTGATACCAAGGTCCTGCCCTGAAGTTGGGGTGATATCCAGAAAGATTTAGAGCAGAAAAAGTGTTTATAGGGTGAACTGATATGGACAGCACCTTCTCAGGAGTGGTAGTGGAGTCCCCACGCCTCCTGTATAAGGCTGGGGTGTTGATGCTCAAGACAGAGAGAGCCTGCCACCTGACGGGACAGTGTGCCCTGTGGCCCCTGGTACACCAGGCCTTCCTGGACTTTGGCTTCTGGCAGGGTGGGCTGGTTAATCTATGCCATTAGCACCACACTCCCCAGACTGGGAAACTCTACCAGAGAAATGGAGTGGGCCCTGATGCCATCTGTCCCCAGAAGTCCTCTAGAGATAGCTCGTGTGGGCCCAGGGATGGCCGGCACCATTATCACATGGGTCCACCCTCCCCTCTACCTTGTGGTGGCGCTGCTGTAGGTCCATCCCTGATGCTGGGATACCCTCCACCCACTCCTCCACAATTCTGAAATGAGGCTACCTGTGTGGTGTCTGTCACAAACAGTGCAAGAGCACCCTCACCAAGCCCCGCACAGTGACGCTGGTAAAAACATCAGCATCCTGTCAGTGTGAGGGCTTCTCCTAACGGTGCAGTGGATCTTCTAAGTCAGTGCACAGGGTGGGAGGACCTTGGTCGACACAACTTGGCCTGGGTCACCCTCATGCACAACCTTAGGAGAAGGCTGAGATTTCCGTTGCCATGAAGCTGATGTGTCCACAGGTGTCATCCCAAATCAACTCCATGCAAAGACCCATCATGCTGGTCACCACAAAGAGAGCAAAGTCATCCAGTCAGGGGGGCAGAGCTTTGGGAAAATCCTAGGGCGCTGCCCTTCGTAGAGAGGGCACCCTGTATGTGGTGGGTTCCAGGGAACAGTGTCCTTCCAAACTGAGTTCTGGGCCTGCCTCCCTTCCCTGCAGCTGAGGGACATCCTGAAGCCTGGGTTCTCTGCCCCAGATGGGCACCATCTGCAGGAAGCCCTCAGAGCTGGAGAGCAGCTGGCTGTGTGGTTCCCATCAGCAATGAGTAAGGGAAACCCCAGCCAGGCAGTAGCTGTGCCCCATGGATGTCCACCTGGGGAGGAAGTGGGCACTAGGACCATGACCTTGGTGAGAAAAAGGGAACAAAGCCCATGTCAGCCTGCCTTTGACAGTTGGAGAGGCACCGGGCCTGGGCCCAGGAGGTCTTTATGGAGCAAGTCACTGTTCCTCAAGGACCCAGTGGGCAGAAAACCATGCCCACTCCACCAGAATGCCATCCTGAATGACCTGGGTACCTGGGTCCGTGCCTGGGGGGTTCTGGCCTGGGGATGGGGGCACAGCTCTGTGCAGGTCATAAAAACACATCAAGTTCACTGCAAACAGGACAACGCCTCCCGGGGCTCTTCCCCACGGGCCTTGCTTTTAGGAAGCAGCCCTGACCAGGCTCAGAATCGGGCCGGGGCTCACAGCTCACACAAAGCACACACGCTCACGTGTCTTGTGCGGGTGCCTCGAGGCAGAGTTTGATATTCAAAAAGAGGTTAACCATGTATTATTCATGATGAATGAAGCGAACATAGCACGGATAACCTCTCCTCAAATATCCTTCAATAGTCTGACATGGAAAGCATGGCCTCTGGCCACTGTGGTCTTTGCCTTAGAAGATCCTCCATGGGCTGAGCTGAATCCCGGAGGTGGGGAGGCGTGCGGTCACCATCTGTAAAGAAAGCACACACGTTGGCATCAGACCCCAGCACCTCATCTTGGTCCCAGGGCCTGACACCAACCCAAGCCCCACAGTTGGAACCATGCTCAGAAAGTGTCCTAAGTGAGTTCAATGGGGAAAAAGAAAAACAGTCTACTACCCCAGCATTCCTGAGAGATGGATCTGATGACCAGGAGCCGGCAGGTGGACGGACGTACAGCCCTGGTGAGCAAAGGCATCATGGATAAGACCTCTTCTGAGAAAACGGGGAGCCACTGGCCCCTGTGGACAGGATCCCTCTTGCAGAGACGGCCTGGGTTCCAGGAATTGCTCCTTAGGACTGACTGGAAATGGAGTGTTACAGAATCAGACGGCCTGCGTCCTCAGTGATGGGGAAGCTCTGTGCACCCAGCACCCGACACGTCTTGCAGTGGGTTGACACCGGCAGGCCCTCCCGGGAGCAGGCCTCGTATCTGGGAAGCCCTTCCAGGCATGATTTGATTTTAAAGAACAGTAATCTCATGACATTTATGCAGAAAGTGAACCCATCACCGATAACCACAGTTCAAACCCCAAAGAACAGCACATTGATTCCAGGAAGTGCCCTCGTGATGGATGGCGAAGGGAATGTGGGGAGACAAGGGACACACATCACAAATAAAGCACATCATCTCCAGCCCCAAACGGCCGCGAGTGTCGTCCACAGACCAGCAGCATTAGCATCACTTGAGAACTTGCTAAAAATGCAGAATCTTGGTCCCTGAATCAGAATCTGCTTTTTAACAAGATCCCTAGCTGATGAAAATCTTAGGAACATTCTAGAGTTCGAGAAACAGCACTCTAGCCAACGACTCAGACACGCAGGCACGCCCCACCCCAGAGGTGCTGTGACCACAATGCCTTATTCCAGACGAGAGTCTCAGATGATGTAGGTCCCAAAGAAGGCATGAGGCCACGTCTCGCCCACCAAGAATAAACTACATATCCAAATGGGCAGCAGCTTAGGAGCAACAAGAACTAGCGGTGGTCGGAAATGTTCTCATTTCTATCTGTACCACCACAGCAAGTCTTCCGTGCACAGAACGATTCCAAGGATCAGTGGATGCTGGGTCAGACACCCCCAGTCCACCCTCTATGTGCCTAGACAGGTGCTCGACCCCCACACCTCCACAAGGAATCCCTCAAGGCTGAGATCTACTAAGAAGAGAAAGACAGACGAAAGATGGTCAGTAACTTCCAAGCAGAACACTACAGCCCCAAACCCAGGGGCGTCTGCACACCAGAGCTGATGTTAATCCGGGGCAATCACACGGGTGGTCTGCATTCTGGGGTCACTGAGTTAGTGATGACAGATTGTCAGTGAAGTCACATTCCGTGGTGGGGCAGGCACCGATGTCCTCTTGCTGAAGTCAGCACTGTGCTCGAGAAAACTTCTGAAGCAAGTTTGGATACTAAAACAATGGTTGTCCGATATTAATCATCATAAATATAGAGACCATACTACGGACAACCATTCTTTAAGCACCAAAGGAGACCTTGGCTTCTTCTCCAAAGACAGGGGTCTCTTCCGGCATGTTCTTCTCAAGTGGTCCAGACCAGAAGGGTTAGTAGGTGAGCTTCACACACTGAGAGTCAAGACATGCCTGGGGGGGCGTCAGTCACACCCTTGGGCAGGAGAAGGGGGTCTAAGCTGATAATCTGTCCCTGAGCTTGGCTCCATGTCCAAGAGGTGCTTCCAAGAAGCAGAATTTGATAAGCTGTCACCCACGAGAAAGGCCCGTGGTCCTCGCAGATCTGTGACAGCACCAAGGAGCCCGCTGGCCCCATGCCAAGCTTGGCCCCACCTCTAGGGCCCTGGGGTGGGGCACAGCACCCACCTCACGCCAGCTGCATGCTCTCTCCCCACCCGGGGAGAGGCTGGCACATGCATGTCTACAGAACTCCTCATGGCGTCCAGGAAGTCCGCCGAGGCAGGATTTGATACTCAAAAAGAAATTGTCCTTGTATGATTCATCCCCAATAAAGTGAATACACCAAGGATAATTTCTCCTCCAGTGTGACCAGCAGCAAGGTGGAAAGATTAGCACCCCCAGGACTCTGGCCCAGTGTTGGCTGGTGACTGCAATGAGCACCACGTGCATGCAGGACATATGTGCATGCAGGACACACGTGCTGTGGAGGGCCTCTCTTTATGCACCAGGGAGGCAAGATGCCACAGCACTACACCCTACTCAGCCTGGCATCCTCACTCAAGGGCCCTTCGAAGATGATGGAGGTCAAGAACCAGGGCCTGTATCTCTTAAGTGGAGCAAACATCCTTGGTTACCCTGCAGAGGCAGGTCTGCCAACCCCCTGTCCTGGGCACCGTGTTCCAGGAGCCTCTGGGGGAATGGCTTAGCTGCTGCGCTTCAAGAGTTTTGGTGGCACCCATCCTAAATACAGTATGAGCCCTGACTCCATAAGCCACTCACATACCTGATGGAGAATGTGACTTCCATATCAATACTGTCCCCAAAGCCCAAGAAGAGATTTTGATATCAGCACCAGCATCACCAACACCAGAAATAACACCTCACGGCCCGTGGCATCAGGGCCACTCCCTACAAAGTGCCAAGCACCAGGCTATCCCAAATCTGGACTCATTCAGCCCCGGCACCCCTGCGAGGCGGACACCCACACAGTTCCCATTTGACACGAGAGACAACAGGCACAGCATGAAGGCGTCTTGCTCAAGGCTGCAGTTAGGAAATATCAGAGGCAGGATCCAAACACAGGAAAACCGGTCTCCAGAGTCTGCGCTCTTGATACTGAAAAAGTGGATGACCCTGTACGATTCGACATGAGTAACACGAACAGGACAGGGATAACCACTCTCCAAGTACCAAAGGTCAGCACGGAAAAGAAAGCCACCACCCCGGGTGGGCGGACGCGGAATGTCTTCAAGGCGGGGTCCTGGGGATGAATTAGATGCTGAGGGTTAGTGGACCAGGTCACACACACCAAGCACGACATGCACACTCAGGTCATGGCGGAGGATGGATCCACTGCCCCACACCAGCACTGACCCGGCCCTCAGCCCCGCCTGGAGGCTGCCCGCGTGGAACAAGGACCCAGACCACACACAGTGCATGCGTTGGGGCCCACCCACACAAGATCAGGACAGGGGATGTCCCCAGGCCTTCCATGAAGCCGTCCCTGTGCCCACGAATCCGTCTGCGATCTTCCACACACGAGATGGAACACACACGGTCATGCACACACATACCGCATCCCTCGCTGAGTGTGCACCGTCCAAGACAACGTTTGATACTCACAGAGAGCTTGCCCTTGTATATTCCATGTCAATAAGCCGAATATACAAAGGGCAACCTCGCTTTAAGTACCAAACAACAACACGGGCAGGTCAGCACTAGCATTCCGGGGGCCGGCCCTGTCTCCCGGTGGGCATCCTAGGGAGGGATGGGAGGTACGGAATCAGCAGACCAGGGGGCAGACACCACCTGCCAGGTGTGTGCCCACCGGCCAGCTCTCCATCCCAGGAACCCAGGGAGGGCAGACTCTGATGCCCCATCACTGGCTTTACTGCCTCAGCAGGTGCCATTGAAGGACGTGCACAGGGTGCTCGGCCTCTCACTGTCTACAGGACCCCCCCGGGAGAGGGACCACTGTCTCTAGTGTAGGCACCTCCTCTAGAAGTTTCCCTGATGATGCATTGTACTCAGAGGGTAAGGGACCCAGCAAATCTACATGGCGGGTAGAGCAAAGGCCCTGTGGTCACTTTCCTTTCTACCTCCCACAGAGGCACTGACAAATGTCTCCCCAGGGCCAGCTCCTGTCCTAACTTCCTCGCAGAGAGGCTGACATCATGTCCATGAAGTCAGGCTGGGGAAGAGTTGCTTCTGAATGGAGAAGCCGTGTACCACTGTGAAAATGGAGAAAACAGCTCCCCACTCAGGGGCATCACCCCTGGAGACACCCTTAAGAAAAGAGCAGGTGGTGGCTGTGACCGGTGAGGTGGAGCTCCGCTGCCAGGTGGGACACTCACCTCCTCCACAGGACGGTCGTGTCCCTTAGACGGCTGCAGATGCCCTGCCGGACGCTGGCTCAGGTCCACAAGACTCTGGGGCACGCAGAGCATGAAAGCAGACGGTCACATGTCCCCAGAAATGCCTCCGCCAACCCAGACCCAGAGCAGCTTCTTCAGGCTGTTGTCCTATGGGTGAACGGAATGCTGCGGTCAGAGGACTAGGACACCAAGGTCACAACGAAAGCATTTACCCTCTGACCTTCCAGCATTCACGCACCTGGTGCAGGGCTGATGGCCCTCACAGCTTGTTCCCAGGAACGGCTTCCTGTGCAGGACACCATCACAGGCCGGACTTGAAATGACAAATGACAAACACAAATAGGTCTTACAGATTTGTCTCAGGGACCATGAACTGGAAATCGTCCACCCACAGACCAAAGAGCAGCATTAACGAGCAAACCTTGGCTGCTCCACAAGGCGATGGCACTTCTGGGAGGCCCTCCTGGGTTGTCATATGCATCAAACCATCGTGAACATGGATGGTGACGGTGCTCTGTGGCCCTCGGTCACTCAGTCACTCATGCTACCCTTGAAAGTCCGACATCACAGCTCCCTTCTAAGGCTGACCCTGTGAGCCAGGAGCCCCTGGATAAGAGAAAGAGCAGATGCAAGTGAGATTCATCTTTAAAAAGCAGGCAGCATCGTACCTGGCGCGGCCCCTTGCCACCCCGCCAGCTATGGGACCAGGACACCTGGACGTACCTGAGCCGGGCTGACATGAAGGGTTCGTCCTGGAGTACGGCTGAGCCGGGGACGTCCCAGACAGAATTTGATACTCAAATAAGAGTCTCCCCCTGTATATTCGCCATTAATCAAGTAAACATACAAAGGGTATCCTCTCTTCAAGTACCAAAGAGCAGGTCACAGAGCAGGTGAGGACCACGCTGTGTGCTGGCCAGAGTGGACGCTTCACCTGGGGGCCTGGGACAGAGTAGGGGGCAGTGACTGGCCAGCTCGGGAGCTGAGACCTCACCTTGAAAGGTGAAAGATCCAGGATCCCCTGGCAGCCAGCAGAACTGACTTCCAAGACAGGGAATGGCCGGGCCATCAACGGAGTCAACATGCACCCAGGAACCCACTTCAGACCACCAGGCCCCGGGGGACGGAAACACTGCCTCTCTCTGAAGGGACTCACATGGGCTCCACAAACCTGAGGATGTGGCTTTCCAAGAAGAGGCATCCAGAGTCCTTCTCGGGTCTGAGTGGTGACACACACCAGTGTCCCTTCTCGGAAATGACTGAATTCAAGAGCGTGTCACCTGCACCTGCCTCAGAACACACAGAAAGCAGATCCTGAATCACAAAGGTCACATACACCCCCAAAAGGCATACTGTGGTGCATCCCCACTTGACAATGTTCCCAAAGAATGGCCAGAGGGGTCAAGTGACATTCCTAACACAAGAGCAGGCTCAGGGAACTCAACTCAGTCACTTGCCTTAGAATGGCGGTGACAGCAACGTCTTTCATCGAGGTCACTGCCCCTCGAGGCTGCAGCCACAGGGTGACCAGCACATCCGCTCAGCACGGGCTCCACGGTCCCCCTCCGGCTGTGTCCAGGAGTTGTGAGCAGGGAGCTTCCAGGTGGGACTTGGTACGGAGAATGGGCAGGTCCTTGTGCAACTCGTCCTTTAAAAAGCAGGCAGCGCGGCACTGCATGCGGGTGGTAGCAAGCAAGAAAGCCCTCACCACCCACCAGCTGGGCACGGCCTCCAGGGGAAGAGCCTGGCACCTAGGGTGCAGGGAGGGCCGGGCACCAGCAGCTCAGTGCTGTGGGACCAGGACACCTGGACATACCTGAGCAGGGCTGACGTCAGAGGTCCGTCCTGAAGTAGAGCTGAGCCGAGAGCGTCCCAGACAGAATTTGATACTCAAATAAGAGTCTCCCCCTGTATATTCGCCATTAATCAAGTAAACATACAAAGGGTATCCTCTCTTCAAGTACCAAAGAGCAGGTCACAGAGCAGGTGAGGACCACGCTGTGTGCTGGCCAGAGTGGACGCTTCACCTGGGGGCCTGGGACCGAGTGTGGGCAGTGACAAGCCTCATCTGGCTGGCTCTGGAGTGGGGCCCACACCCTGCACACCGTGACCGGGCCCTGACGTTGGCTTTGTTCCCAACATCACTTCAAGACCGGGCATCCTGCACGGCTTGGCTCAGAGGGAAGGGGAACGTCTGGCCTCCCTCTGGGGTCTGCAAAACCACCTGGCAAAAGAATCGGTGCCTCTGACCAAAGCCACTGCCTCCAGGAGGTCCTCCTGAGGAACATGGGCTAGCGGGAGTGGGAACTGCCAACAGCATGCATCGTTAAAGGAGAGAGAGACAGGAATCAGAGCTCGTGAGTGGCCACCCCTCGCAGGGGGGCAGCAGCGCTAAGGCAGGCGAGCCTTCCCCTGGGCCTGGGTTCAGAAATCGCCGAGAGCCCTGAGCTGTGACCCTCGGTGACCCATCAACATCAATGCTCAGATGCCTGTGGACAGGGAGGGGGCCTGCGGTCCAGGCCTTCTCATCCCAGTGGCACTTCTGGGGCCACCCTTACTGGAGACCAACGCCCCCTCTTCTTTTAAGTGGACAATAAGGTCCAAAAGTCACTCTGAGGGTGGGTGAATATGGGGGTTGGGGATGCCACATGACAAACTTTTAAAAGTGGCCCTGACTTGCTGTTGGCCTCTCATGCATCTGGGAGGTGCGCCTACACCTGGGCAGCCCTGCCAGGCCTCAGCCCCGTGGGTGCTGTGCCCACCAAGGAAGGCAGCGTTTTCTAGACAGAACCGCAGCTCTGCAAAGAAAACAGCGAGCCACCTCCAAGGACAGCACCTCCCCTACAGGGTTCTTGGAAGGACGCGTGGATGGGAGGGTCAGAGGACATGATCACAACCGGAAGAGGCAAGTCTGGCGGCCCAGCGCGTGTCTGCGGGCCCTGCAGCAGTCCTGGCTCTCCGACCTCCCGGAAGCCTCGTTCCCAGGTGGCTCAGGACGGATTTGCTCCTCGCAGAGAGCTTGCCCTTGCATATTCATGGCAAGTAAAGCAAACACACAAAGGATAACCTCTCTTCAAGTAGCAAACGATAGCACTGACGGCAGAGTCACTCCCTGTGGCAAAGTGGGCAGCAGCTCCAGGAGTGGCCCTGAACAAACAGATGGGTGGGCAGAGTTAGGGGGCAGAGCCCGGGCGAGGTGTGAGCCAGGACATGCACCCGTCCAGCCCTCCACACCCCAAAGCCCGCCCCGACCCCCACAGGGCCCCTTCCTGAAACCCACAGCCCACCCAGGTATCCGCTACAGTGGCACTGGTAACAGAAGAGGAGACCCGAGAACATCCCAGACGTGGTGACACCCAGGGAATGGGCTTTGTTCAGGGTCACTGGGACCTTACTGAGATCACAGCCTCCTCCCTGTGCTTATGTAACCCAGGCAAGAAAGAAACCTGCGCAGGGCAGGAGGCAGGTCACCAAAGCCCAACCTCTGCCTGTGCGCGGCTGCACCCGGGAGGTGCACGACGCACCCTCCTTTCCACGGCCCTTCCCATCGACGGAGGTTTCCAAGCAGCATTTGATACTGAAAACGTGGATTTTCCTCTATGATTAATCATAAATAATGTACTCATAGAAGGAGAATCTACCTTTTAAATACCAAAGAAAGATTGCATCCCGGAAAACGTGAATCTGCGCTTGTGTCGTCAAAAATGAAACTCCATAGAGCGGGCGGGCTTCCCCAAAGAGCAGGAGCCACAACCCACCAACGCGCTCGCCACATCGGCCGCTCAGCACCCGTCCATTACGATGACGTGACACGGGTTCCCCCATCTTTACGCCCACCCGGGCCCTACAGCCTCTTCCAGAAATACTTCCAAAGCAGCATTTGATACTGAAAACATGGATTTTCCTCTATGATTAATCAAGAATCACGTAAACATAGAAGGAATATCCACCTTTTAAATACCAAAGGAGGACTGAGTCCTGGAAGGGAAAATCTGGCCCAGCTCATCACAGCACACCCAAGAGCGCCCATTCTCCGTCCCCAGCACTGCCACGGTGACAAGGTGCCTGGCCTCTGCCAGGCGGGCTCCTCCGTGAGGGGGCGCCTAAAGGTGACCGACGGCAGACGCGTGGCAGGACGCGGGGCACACGTCCCCCATCTGTGCACTTACCCGAGGCTGCACCCGCCTCGCCTCTCTGAGGACGGGTTTTGTCCCACACGCGAGTTCCCAGGGCCGCATTTGATACTGAAAACGTGGATTTTCCTCTATGATTAACCATCAAACACGTAACCATAGAAAGAAAATCTACCTTTTAAATACCAAAGAAGACTTAATCCTGCAAGGTGTGGACTAGGCACAGTCCATCGGAAGCACCAGGGACGCTGCACAAGAGAGATGGGCCGTCGGAGGCTGTGACAACAGCCTCGCCCCTGTGCCCAGCGGGCAGCACGAGCGGGGGTCTCCTAAGACAAGCGGGTGGCCCCCAGACATATGGCACAAACCAAGCACATGCTCTGAGGTCCACCCTTGGTGCACTTACCCCGAGGGGCACCTACTGTCTCCCTGATGGCAGCTCCAGTCCAGGCCGTTCCCAAGCAGCATTTGATACTGAAAACGTGGAATTTCCTCTATGTTTAATCATAACAACATAAACATAGAAGGAATATCCACCTTTTAAATACCAAAAATGGGTTTAGTCCCGGAAAGCATGAGCCTTAGCACAATCCGCCAGAAGCAAAGGTCACACAGGACAGGCCCCCTCAGCACAGGCCTCGTGGGATGGCGGCAGGGATGCCGAGCCCTGGAGGACAGGGGTCCCAAGGACAAGCCTTGCCAACAGAAGCAGAGGCTCTGGGATGTGCCTACCATCTGCTCCCTGAGGGGTTCTGAGGTCAGGACTCTGGAAAACAACTTTTAGGTGGGTCTTCCATCTATGTTTAACCATGAATCTTGTAAACATGGAAGGAACACCCACCCCTTGGGGATCAGAATCTAAGCTACTCTGGAGGCACCAACCTGCACGCAGGGCGTCAGGACTGACCACTGGAGGTGGCAGCACATTCTGGCCTCCCCGTAGGAGCTGGGATGCCAGCCCCATCTCTGTGGTCCACTTGGTGGACCCATGACTAGGCATAGGATCTGGGTCAGCCTGGCTGCCACTTGCCCTGGTGGGGGACACCCTAATGTCTGTGCCCTCACGAAAACTCATGGCAACATTTCATTCTGGAAAAGCAGAACTTTCAAAAAGTTCCCCATAAAAAAAGCCAGCAGACTAGGGATTCTACCCCTTCCGTTCTAAAAATGTCAAGGACAAAAAGAAAAACCCTGCAGGGTCCCCAGAGCCAGCATCACCTCCATGCAGCCCTCCTGAAGCACCAGCGACAGAGATCCTACCAAAGCATGAGCTGGAGCATCCCTTCACGTACCTTGGGGAGTAAGGATGACAAAGAACCTTCCGGAAAGTGAGGTTTGAGTCCAGAAGGCTCCAATGGGCCGCGTTCGGTGGCGACGTACAGACTGGTAGGAGTGGGCAGACAGATCACAAACAAGGTCTGCTCACACACAGGGTGAGGGCAAAGCCAAGCCCAGCAGCCACCAGCACCTCACCACCAGCTCCCCGCAAGACGAGCACAGCACCCCAACTCCACCCCAGGATGCCCTGGATGCAGTCTTTACCAAAAGAGGTACTGTGAATTCTCGGAAAAATGTGCCTCCCAGAGGACCACACCAAGCACCAGAGTTTCAAGTTCAGTTTCCATCTTCAGCAAGACTGCCACCACCACCACCAGGAAGTCCTCCTGAAAACAGATTTGGTGCTGAGGACAAATGGGCCAAGTGACGTTCTTCACAAAAGAATGGCGACCATTCAAAGACCACACAGAGGAACCGAGACCAATCTCACTTCTCCAAAGTTGGAACTGGTTCAAAACAGTCTCATGTCTGCTGCTCACCAGGCAGAGTCCAGCATCCCTGCTAAGAAGGCCCCCAGGCCAGGAGATGAGCGGGCTGGGGGACAGCCATCATCTATCTAGCAAGAGCTAGGACCCCTGCACTGCAGGTGCAGCTGGCCGAGGAGGAAGCCTGGCCCCCCAGTCCCCAGCACAATTGTCATAAACAAAGCTGATACACGTAGATGAGCTAGTGTCACCTACCAGGCACGAAGCAGCCTCCCCAGGTGTGATGACCTCTGAGAAGCCCTGTGAAGAACAAGTGAGACATGGCTGGTTAGGGGACTGGATGGGCTCAGTGACAAAGTCTGTCTTCTCTGCAACCACACATCACTCGTGCATGCCCCATCGTGGTCAGAACTCTCTAAGCTGCTCTGGAAGTTCCTGCAAGCAAGGCCTGACGCTGTGAGCATGCTATCGAGGAGTGACTCCCGGCAGGCCTATGGTGGTGGCACTTTCTTTCTTAAAAGCAGATGCCAGGGGCCCTGGACAAATGTAGTGCTGCACCAAGCCCCCTTGTCAGGGACCCTGGGCACAGTGCCCGTCCACCCACTGTCTTTCCAAGGACTGGGCATCACTCTCTGAGCATCCTGAGTGGCCAAAATGGCAGTTGTGGTCCCAGAGGTTAGTTAGCATCCGCTCACTGGTTCATCAGCTCTGGGTGTCACTGTCACCTCCAAAGCCTACCAGTCCTGAAACGGCCCTGCTTGAAATCAGGTGCTGGTCCACAGATCCTGAGGAGCAGCCTAAGTAGCAGGGGCAAGGCCTCCAGGAGACCCAGGGGACATGAGCCAGAGGCCAACTAGGAGAGAGAGGACAAGCCCCTTGAGGGGCTGGGGTGGCCCTTTCTATCAGTCATCTGGAATCGCTCCCTCAAGCTAAAAGGAGTCTGGCCTTTAAAAAGGAAATCGTTATTACAACAAGGTGACATTAACATCAGCTGAGTAAGGGAGCCTCAGGACCCCGCCGTGTGTTCATGAAACCCCTCTTCGCCTCCTGTCCCCAGCACGTTTTCTCAGCCTCTGCCAGTGCCTGGTCTCTCCTCCTGAGAGCTAAGCTTCGGAAGCCCAGGGATGAGGGGGACTCTTCTCACAAGTCTGAAGCCAGCTTAAGCGTGGTTTTGTTCACATTTCATCGTCAGTTCTTTAAAAAGAAATTGCCATTCTAAAGCCCGATTTTTAAATGTGTAGATTTACCTTCAGAAACAAGATTACAGGGCAGTTCACTCCATCTAGCCTCAATTCTCAAAGTGAAAACTAAATCAAGGGAACACTTTCCACCTGGCACACCACCTGCTCACACGCCCTCGGCCAGGGCAGACACCACATCCTGATTCTACACCCACAGCAAGACCCTGAGGATGCGTTTCATGTTAAAAAGGGGTCGACTTTTAGCCTCCGCCCCAGAGCAGCCATGTCAGGAAACCTCCCTTTGGGCCCTCAGACCAGATGCCGACGTCCTGTATCTCTGCCAGCTGCCAGGTCATCTTCCTGCAAAAGAAAGACAGAGGACGTCAGTACAGAGGAGACAGGTGCCATCACCAAGAGGCTGTGCCCGGGGCCTGCCTGGGACGTCCCAGGGCGGTGCAGGTGACAGTGCATCCCTGACAGAGCGGTGGGGCTCGGAAGTCCCCCGAGGTGGGAAGGGAGGCTGCTTCTGAAAGAAGACAGGAGCTGTCAGCGTCCCTCAGACACCCCTGGACAGCCGCTCCTCATACCCCCCAGGTGACTCAGAACCAGAGTCCCTTCTAGGAGGCCTGAGGCTGAGGTGGCCTGTGTTGTACCCAGGACACAGGGGGGACATATTCTGCCAGCTGACTGTGCAGATCAGGAGAGCCACATCTTGGGCAGTCTGTCCCCGTGGACCTCCTGACACAGACAGCCACTGTTTTCTAGAGGTGTCTTGGTCCTCTGTGTGTCCACTGAGGCCAGAATGGGGCAAGCTCTCATCTGAGGCTGCCATCAACCTCTCTTCCAAGAAGCTGCCGTAGGACTTTGGAAGTGGAAGTGCTGAAACAGAGGCCACCCACACTCCCTGAGCTGAACAAAGCCAGTGGACAATCGAGTCCCAGCATGCAGCCCCGGAGCCACCCCATGGCCTCTCATCCCAGCTGGCACAGCTCCCCAATCCTCCTGGGGTCGAGCCAGGAGATCCATGTCCCGAAACCACTCTGTCTGGAAAGCACCCCTCACTCATCCCAGAGCTGTTGATGTCACCAAGGCCCCCAGCTCAGTTTCCCTCCAAGAGGACATGCCGCCACCCAGAGGAGGCAGGCCAAGACTTATTGGTCATAAAGGACAGACGGGAACACCTGACTCTGAGTACCACAGACTAGAACTGGTGCTGCCCGGGCTGCTGGCCACGGGGGCAAGCCTGTGGTCAGACACCGAGTGTCCTGAACCCAGCCACAGCGAGTCAATGGGAGCTGCCCTTGGGTAAGTCCTCCACGTACATACCAAGCAGGGCAGTGCCACTGAGCGTTCCATCAGGGCAGGGAGCTCCTCAAGGTGAGATTTGATACCGAAAAAGAAGTGCACCATGTTTGTTTCGTCACATACAAAGCGAAAATAACATGGGCAACTTCTTTTCAGGTACCAGAGGTCAGCTCTTGCTCTCCTCCAGCAGTGCACCTGGGGAGGGACACCGGGGCAGGCAGTGGCGGG
>NW_025999900.1:64516234-64620781 GCF_001458135.2 Marmota marmota marmota | reverse complement strand
GGGGGGGGGGGGGGGGGGTGCAGACACCTGTAACCACACGTGCATGCACCTGGTGGAAGGAGAAAGCCGCAGCAGGGGCTCACCTGGAGGAGGCGGACACCAGAGGCTGCGGGGCAAGGCCATCTGAGCAGAGTGGAGCTGCAGCATCCATCAGGGAAGAGGCCAGCGGGCCAGCTCTCTCTGCTTCAGGACCCCAGGGGTCCTCAGAATCCAACAGCAGGACAGGGGTGCCATCCGCACACGCTCACGGAGAGCTGAACTTCACAGGAGCTTCCTGGACCCCCAGAGAGACTCTCCTCCCTGAGGCTCGAGACAGAGTCCTCTTCTCCAGACGGAAAACAGGGACATTGAATGAGGTGACATGAGTCCCCAGAGAGCATTTCTCCAGCGCCCACCCATTCACCTGCCTGGCATGCTCTGACTCCCAGGTCTCCTCCTAAGGCCCTATTCCAGGAAGGCATCGTTAGCTTCTCAAAAGCTGGGGCTGGCCTGTGACTTGTGACAAATACAGCCAACCCATGACAGGAGCCACAGACCAGCAGGGACAGCAGATGAGACCCCAGAGTCAGCTGGCAGGAAGTCCTCCCAGGGAGGGAAGGAGCTGGGTGAGGGGCAGTGGAGGGGCTCTGGGCCCACCCCGTGTGGGTCTGCAGCAGAGGGGCAGTGGTCCTTCCCTGGACACTCAGCACAGTCAACGTGTGGTCATCTGTAAATGAGAACACCAGGTCACTGTGCTTGAAGCACACACTCGGTAAATCCATAAGAAAAAGCCACCTTTCGCTGAGAATCTGCCTTAGAGAGGACAATGAGGACAGTCTACCAAGAGAAATGTATGGCAGAAAGGAAACAGTCGCAGTGACAGAAGAGTGGCACCATCTGTTTGTATCATAGTGAGAAAGCCCATCCCACAGGGGCTTGAGCAATAAGGATGGACAGACTTATGAACTGACGGGTGTAGAGGCAGAGCAGTCAAGCTCAGGCAAGGTTTGATCTAGGTCTCAGGTAGAACTCTGTCACCAGGTCCCAGCTAGGTTCCTCACTGTCCCGTCTGCCCTTCAGGGTACAGCACTCCCCTTCTGTGTCTGCACAGCCCCACGCCCTTTCCTCTATCCCTGAAGTGGCCATGGCACCTCTGAATCTCACATCATCACATGGCACAGCTCCAGGGAACAGAGAGGGTCTGCTGTGGTAGCTCTGTCGGGACAGCGAGCGCGGTCTCCTTTCCCAGAAGCCTTAGCAAATATCTCCCTGCACCTCATCGGTCCAGTGGGGAAGCGGCCCCGCCCTGAACCAATCACAGCTGCGGAGGGGCTAGAGCAGCCAAGGCCCTGAGATCTGCAGGTGGACGAGGGGGAGGTGGATCCAACCCAAGCCACGGGCAGGAAGGGAGGAGTTGGCTAAGGAAAACCAGGAGCAAAGACATGGGGTGGTACGATCCTGACCAATGTCCCCCTCCAATGCCACCATGCTGTCTCCCACGTGGCAGCCGAACCGAGACGTCTTCGACGCAGAATAGGATACTGAAGGAGAAGTGCACCGCGAATGTTTCGTCACAAATCAAGCGAAAAAGACACGGGCAACTTCTCATTAAGCACCGCACACCAGCACTGCAGGTGACAGGCTCCTCTGTGGTGGCATCACCTCTGCTGCCTTCCTGAGAGCGAACAGGCATCATTAGGGTCGGGTGAGCCCTGGGCCCAGGAGGCCCTCGTGGGGGGGATGTGGACAAGCCCCTTTTATGTGATTTTGAAATCTGAAGTACCAGAGGGTGCTCGCCACATCGAAGTGCTGACTCTGCTGCCCCAGAGTCCTCTTGGGACAGAGGAGGGGAGGAGAGTGACAGTGACAGTGGCTTCCCTTGCTGGGCTCCATCCCACCCCATCAGAGGAAGGCAAGGCCCTCCCCAGCACCAGAGCACGCCTCCCAGTCAGCAGCACCTCAGGTGACAAGGGCGACCCAGGGCCTGGATGCGGGGTCAGGGAGCTGGCGGGCATTTCCACTTACTGTCTCAGCCTCCGCTGTCACTGCGGGAGCCCAGGAGGGTGACGGGCATGGGGCATGGAGTGACCCCCAGAGAGTAGGCCTCTTCTCCAGAATCCGTCCTGGGCATAGAGGGAATGCCTGGGATTGGAGGAGCAGGAGGCTCCCATTGTGAACACCCAGCATACCTCTCCACGAACCACGGCTCCAACATCCTGCCCTGGGGCGGGTCCCATCCAGAAGGCACCGTAGCCAGCACCTGGTGCTGAGAAGATGCGCTGTTTGGGTCCTTGTGCGTCCATCAAAGCTGGGCGACAGAGGAAGAGGTGAGCAATGACATCATGTCCCTTCCACAAGGCCTGGGTGTGGCCCTGAAGTCAGCCCAGGGAGGGCTGGATTATGTGTAGTGACGAATCCGAGGGGCACATTAAGACCACACTGCCAGGTCCTTGGTTCCCCATCTGTCACTCACCAGCGGTGCTACTGGTACCCATGACCCTGCCTGGATTTTGGCTTCACATCCAAGAACTCCTCCAGGGGCCATCGGTCATTGAGGAGAGAGGAGCCACACACCATCTGTTAGCATGTGACAATCTCCTCAGCCTGTGTTCAAGTGCCACAGCCCAGGCTGACGTCACCCTCAGCGCCGTCTCCCTCCCCCTGCCCCAGGCTCCCAGGGATGAGCCGCGGTGGGTGGCACACGTCCCCCATGCAACAGTGCTGTGGACTGCGTCTTCCCCGGGCAGTGGTGCCCAGGACTCTTCCCCACACCCTCTGCGGTCACTCCTCCCCACACCCTCTGCTGTCCCCTCTGGGCAGCATTTGACACTGATGGTTGCTTCTATTTATTTAACAAAGGTAGGCCCCTGAGTGTGGTCCCCCTTTAAATATCAGAGGTTCACGTGAATTCTCCCACATCTTCTCCAAGTTGGCACCAAGATGTCATCCCACAGGTGGACTGGGTGCTGATGGATAGTGAAACAGGTGACCTACATCGTGAATGAAGTGCACGTCACCGGTCTACCATCCCCTCAGCCACCCTGCAGAGCAGTTGGCATGACAGTGCCTTCAGTGATGTTGCTGGCGTGTCCTGACGCCACCTGAGCAGGACCGCACCCCGTGGAACCGCCGCCCACCATGGGTCCTCAGGCGGACGAGGCCACAGGGAGCAGTCTCCTCAGCAGAGACTGGCTTTCCTTCGAAGGCAGCGCTGGGTCCAGGGCCACCCCCAGGAAATGTGCCACACGGTCCACCTTCCTTGAGTCTACCCAGTGGAGCTGGCCATGTCCCTTCCCTGAAGGCTTCATCAGACACAGGAAGTGCCTCCAGGGTGGGATTTGATACTAAAAAAGAGGTTTCCCGTGTATGTTTCATCATGAATACAGAGAAGACAACACGGACAACCTCTCCTTCAAGTATCGAAGATGAGCGCGGAGCAAAAAAAAAGAAAGAAAAAAAAACCACCCCCAAACAGAAACACCAAAAACGAAAAACGTAAAACTGAAACAAAACTGCCGAATCTTCGCCGATGATGGTGTCACCTTCAGGAAATTGTCGCCCGTCTACACTGCACCCTTAGACCAGGTGTCGTACGTCTATGCCAGGACAGTCTGACTTAACGTCTGCCAAAGACCCTTCAGGTCGCCCATGAAACACTGCCCACCATCATGAAGACCATTGGGTGCACACCCTCCTGAGGTGGAACCAGGGTCCCTGGAAGGGTGGTCTGACGTGAGCTGACACCCAGGCCCCAGGGGGCAGCCAGCTGTGGGTCCCAGCAGCTTTCCAAGCCAGGTGGGACTCTAAAAGCAGCTGTGCGGCATCAGGTTAGTGCAAAGCACAGGGAGTCCCAGCAGCCTCCTGCTGACGGGGGTCAAACACCAGGAGCAACCCCCCCCCAGACAGCACAGCAGGCCTCCCCTGCCTCCGCTTAACTCAGTTAAGGGACAAAAACAAGTTTCATTTCCTGGAGATTGCTCGCCAGATGTTGATGCCAATTCCAGGTTGGCTTTTCTATTTGCCATAAAACTCTGCTGACCACAATTTTTTAATTATGGGGGGTAAGTATCTCCTTAAGAGAAGCAGACCAACCCTGATGGGACTGGAGCGACCAGAGTGGGGTCACGGCACAGAACAGTCATGGTTTGCTCTTCACAGTTGTACAGTGTGTCCTCCTTTCTGCCCAGGATGGACAGGGGAGAGGGTTTCGGAGCCCTGCTGCTTCCCTGCACCCTCTCATTTGTCTCTGGACCCCACAGAGTGCCCAGCCTGCAGAAGCTCAGCAGCTGCCTGCCCTGGAGGCCTCAGAGGCAAGGGCACACTCCCCAGAGCCACCTCTCTCAGGCTCACTGCAGGTGGAAGCAGTGGTGTTGGGCACCCGCTGGGTAGACTTGGCTATGCCAGGCAACCCTTTCTCAAGTGCCATCGATGAATCGAGAGCCCAGAATCGTGCCTATAAACACCAACAGCAACCCACTTCTGTGCCTTGGCTTTAGAGGGAGTGGAGAACCACCTCCCTCCTCCAAGGTTGAGTCACTCCAGGAAGTGCCCGAGAAGGCCAGGGCACCCGTAGCCCCAGCAGACATGTGTGCAGAGCCCACTTGCCCTGGAGGAGGCTGGCAGAGAAGTTTTCTAAGCTCGTTTCTGATACTGAAGAGCAGCCTCCAGAAATGATTTACTGTAAGGAAAACCACACAGCAAAGAAAACCTCCTCAATGCCACCGAGTGGAATCACCCACAGACACAGCCTCTTTCTGAATGCCCACACTGCCTCCCAGAGACGAGCAAAAGCCCACGGGAAAGCCCATGGCCTGTGGTCAGCCATCCACTTGCTTCCCCTATGTTGGCATCACCCTTTGAAATCCCTCCAGACTTCAGTGGTACCAACTTGAGCATGCTTGTTGTAACTAAACAGGTGCCAGCCCAGATCGATCCCAGGGACCCCAAGGTCTCTTCTTGATATCAGAACCCAATACGCCACCCTAGGGCAACACGGTTTTAGAACATCCTTTCAGAATAAGCTGGAGGCTGTGAGGGCAGGGGTCTAGACCAGCTGCACTGACTGCACACAACAGGATTTGAGCAACAGTCATGAGCTGTGAGTTGGGCTAACTTCAAGCACACTGTCCCAAATGGCAAAGACCAGCCAGGCCTCCAAAGCAGGGCCGTTTGCTGCATGAGGCTGGCTGTGCACGATTCAACAGAAGCAAGACAAATGCACAGCAAAACCCACCTGCATCCCTGGAGCTGCCATGGTGCCTCTCTCTGCCTCCCCGGGTGGGCATCCCTGGCTGGTGGAGAAGTCCCTAGGAATGGATAAGACATGCAGGGTTAGGGGGATAGAGAAGGCAGGCGTTTGGGACAGGCCCTGTGGCCAGCAACATTTACTCATGTGGATTGCGTCCTCAGCTGAAGCTGAGGTCCAGACCAGAAGCTCTCTGTGGTGGGATCCAATGGTGGAAAAGGGGTCCCCTGGGTGAGTCTCATCCTCAGGAAAGAGACAGAAACCCAGAAGACCTCTCTTCAGGTCCCAGTTAACACTGACAAGACCACCTCTGACTTCCCCCAAACTGGACACTCTGCCTTGGAAGTCCTGTTGAATATGGATAGGACAGTGAGGGTTAAAGAACAGACGACATCAGTCAAAATGAGAAGGTACAGGCTGATGTCCAGGCAGAGATTTCTGCTCACTGATGGGTGCTGATGTAATGCCCTGCCCTGCAGCTAAGGTCGGGACCAGAAGGCCTCCAAGATGGGATCTGATACTGGAAAAGAGGTTAACCGGGTGTGTTTCATCCTCAGCACAGAAACAGAAGCCCAGAAAACCTCTCTTCAGGTACCACCAATTAACCTGACAAGGCTACCTCTGGCTCACCCCCACACCTGACAGTCCATCCCAGAAGCCCTGTTAAATATGGAGTTGCACCCTGACCATGGGTCAGTCTGCTAGAGGAAGCCACCAGTTGAATGCATGCTGTCCATCAACCATCCCTCCAAGTACCCCCTCAAAGGAGCACCAGGGCCAGACACATTTGTGGTTAGTCACCAAGGTCATCTTTTCTCAGTTACCAGACAGGGGCCCAGAAGCCCCGAACCAAGACTGACTCCACTAAGGGTCCTCCTGAGGACCCAGTTCAGAGGTTGTTGGGCCAGGTGGCCTACGTTGCACATAGAGCACACACTCTGGTCAGTGGGCCACATGGGTGCCCTGGGGTGGTGCAGACAGCATGCTCCTTGCCCTGACTTCCCATGGAAAGCACTGCAGACACACCCGACTCTCCCCACATTTGGCACACGTGTCGCCAACGCCCCGCAGGTGCTCTCTTCCGAGTCTAGTGGAGCGCAGCTGGCCTTGGTTTATTGTCTCTTTCCCCCAGAGTTGACATTCTTCCGGAAGTCCTCCAAGTGGGGATTAGATACTGAGGGTTAGTGGACCAGGTCACAAACGGCACAAATACAGCGTGTGCTCTCTGGTCAACCATCTCATGTATCCAGGCACTTGTCGATGCCACTCTCCTCGGGGTCAAGTCACCCTGCCCTCGAAGTCGCCAAGTCAGAGCAGACTGCTGAGAAGAAGGCCGCCACACAGTTACTGTCACACACAAGACAGACAGCCCACGCCCCGCTGGGTGCACTGCGCAGACTCAGTCCCTCCCCAGAGTTGGTGTTAGCTCCAGGAAAGCTTGCAAGGCGGGATTAGATACTGCAAAGAGGTCGACCGTGTAATGTGCGCCATAAATAAAGCGAACGCGCCACGGACCACCTCTCTCCAAGTACCAAGCAGCAGCAGCACTACACCAGGACAGTGGCTCTTCCTCAAAGCTGAAATCACCTCCTGGAAGTCCTCCGAGGCGAGATGTGATATTGAGAAGAAGCAGACCATGTGTCCTACGTCATAAATAAAGCGTACACACCATGGTCAACCGCATCTTCAAATACCATAAGTGGCGTGACCCCCACCTGGCTTCCCTTAATTTGGCGTCACCTCCAGGAAGCCCTGGCAATGTACATCATAAACTGTCCACGGCCGACAAGTGTGGCAGTGACCGCAAACCCATGTCCAACGCCACTACCACTTCCAGGATGCCCTGTGAGGCTGGGATTGGGGGCCGCATACTGGCTGGGGACCAAGTGGCCACCACCATAAATAAGAAACACGGTCTACAGCCAACCACCTCTGGTCTGGGAAGGGCAGCACCCATCACATAGGCCCTGCTTTTAAGTTGGCATGGCCTTGAGGAAGACCCCAAGGCTGGCTGATGGGGAGATTTAGTGGACCACGTTAATGCGTCTTAAGCAACGCGTACAATTTGTGGTCTACCATCTCTCCAAGTCTGTACTGTGGAACAGTACAGAAGCCAGACCAGTGTGTCTCCCACACGGTTGACCTTGCCTCTGGGAAGCGCTCTGTGATTGGATTTGATATTAAGAAGACGTGGACCACATTACATACGACACAGAGAGAGCGCATGTTCTATGGTCAACCGTCTTTTCAGGTACCGGGCAGAGGGCTGATGTCGGGCCTGGCGTTTCCTTCCTGTCATTAATATCACCTCCAGGAAGCCCTCTGAGGCCAGATGCAGAACTAAGAAGAGGCCACCATGCAGTGTGTGCTACAGCTGCAGAAAAGGTAGCAGAGAAGAGTGGAGACGATGCTGGAACTACTGCTGTGCCTCATGTCTAATATTGCCCGCAAGAAGCCCTCAGTGCATTCGCTGTTATGCAAAGGTGGACAGAGAAGCATGCGTTGTAAGTAAAGCGTATGAAGCATGGTCAACTCCTGCTGGGTACCCGAGGCGGGACCAGTGTCTTGTCTCCGAGGTTAACAGGACCTCCCTGGAGACCTTCAAGGCTGACCTCGACACTGGGAAATGGCAGACCATGTTACATACACGGTTAATAAAGACATGCAGTGTGGCTGAGCCCTCTTCAGGTACCGTGAGGTCGTTGCTGATGCAAGAACCAGTGCCCTGTCTCTGAGCTGGCGGCATCTTCAGCAAGTTCTCAAGACTGGACTGCAGATAGGGGAGAAGAGGACTGTGGACTGTGGCTTATCTGAAAACACACACGGCGGGGTCCATCAGCATGCCACAGAGGACAGAGCCGAGTGCAGAGCTGGGGCGTCTTCCTCCAGGTGGCTGCACTTGACATGGAAAAGGACACTGCATGCGAATCATCAATGACCAAGCGGGTCTTCAAGGATCTGGAGTGGCACTGTCTTGTGGGCTCGGATCTGCCTCTCCGTGGACATCCTGAGGTCGTCTGAGCACAATTTGGTGGGTAACAAGCAGCAGAGCGGGCAACGTTCCCCGTCCGTGGGCATCTGCAGAACTGACCACCGCGTCTTCAGGTCGCACAGGGGAAGGTGCCAGGACACCTTCCTGTAGGTTGTCATTGTGCTGAGGAAGCCCCCAGAGGACCATTAGACACAGAAGACCGTGTCTCAAGAATTAACAGACACGGCGCATGTCTGACGTCCACTGTCCCGCCAGGTGTGGTGGCGTTGGGAGGGGCTCGACACCAGCGTCTCTTTTCTAGCTTCAGGTTCTTCTGCAGGATGGTCCCGATGGGTGGGCTGGATACCAAGAAGCGGTTTACCGTCCCACATACATACACAAAATGTATGTGGGACGGTAAACCATTTCTTCAAGTACCGCAGGATGGAACTAAGATTGTAAGGTGGCTCATGTCCACCAAGTTGCCTCTGGGCACCTCTTCGAGGCTGCATTTGACACTGAGGAGCAGGTCACAGTGTCTCCTAAACAAGAGCTGTGTGGTCAGCCATGTCATTGAGGCCATGGCACAGTAGTGATCCCAGAAAGAATTAAGGTCTCCTCCCCAGAGATGGTGAGACTTCCCAAGGCAGAGCTTGATACAAGAAGAGGGAGGTTATGTCATTTCCCATCATGCAGGAGGAAAAACAAAAGAACATGCCATACGGAAACCAACTCCTCAAGTGCCGGAGAAGCCCACGGTGGGTCCGATGGCGCCTCCCCGAAGATAGCGGCGTTTCCAGGAGCCTCGGGGATGGATTTGATACTGAGGGTTAGTGGACCGTGTTACATACGTCACAGATAAAGCGTACGCTATACGGTCTACTATCTCTCCGAGTACCACACAGAGACGCCGCCGAGGACAAGGACCGAGGACACGTCCAGAAAGGCCTCCGAGGCTCTGAGCTGGGTGGGACCAGGGGGCAGTCGGGCACGACACATGCAGCATGCCACACGCACACACAGGCTGGGAGCCGTGTCTCCACGGGCGGGTCAACACCAGCGCTGCGACCAGTGGCTCGTCCCCCAAACCGGCAACTTTTCCAAGAAGCCCTCTGAGGCTGGACGTCCCACTGGGCACAGGTGGACGACGTTATGGATTTCATCATTCCATAAATGCTGATTAAATGGCTACTGAGGGCTGGGCACTACGCTGGGTCTGAGGGATAGGGAGACGGGCATCATGGGAGGGAGGGCCTGGCATGTGGCTGCAGAACTGCAGGTGGGGGACGAGGAGCAAAATGAGGCTAAATGGCCCATGGGCAGCCAAAAAGAGCACCCATCTAGTCAGACCAAAAAGGCCAGGCTCCTGGTTCAGAGCCCGCGAGGCCTGGGCTTTACCTATTTGTGAGCCTTAGTCTTAGGCATTGAAAAATTGTGCTGCAAGGAGACAGAGGCTGATGGGCATATCTGCCTCAAAGTCAGGGGCACTTCCAGGAGGCCCCCTGAGGCTGGGTTGGATTGGGAGCAGTAGCCCCCATGCCATCTTCACAAACAAAGAAGGTGTCATTTGGGTCAACTGCCTCCCTAGGGGCCAAGGTGGCGCTGCCTCTGGGAAACACTTGACACTGGACTTAATCTTGGTAAGAGGCGGACATCAGCACACCAAGAGGAAGCAGCCGTGCCGTGCGGCACAGGGAAGCCTCTCTGCGACAAGGCAGAGCAGATCAGAGGCTGAGCCGATGGTTCCCCTCAAGGTGGCGCTGGCTCCTCCCCGGCCAGCCAGGCTGCCGGGAAGCCGTGTGCCTTGTCTCACAAATCTCTCCTTGTGCCTCTGCCTCATGGAGACCGTCTCTTCAAGCACCACGGCCGAGATGGGCCAGGGTACCTGCCCCAAGTTGCATCACCTCCAGAAAATGCCCCAGAGGCTGCATGGGATGCCCAGAAGAGAGAGGTGTTGATGTGCCAGACCCTGACCACAGGCACCAGGCATCACCCGGGCAGTGCTGAAGCTACCCAGCATTCTCTTCCCTGATGCTCGCACACCTCCAGGGTGCCCTCCGTGGATGGGTGGATACTGAGAGTTAGTGGACCATGTTACATAGGTCAAAAATCATAACGCCTACGTTCCATAGTCTACCACCTCTGCAGGAACCATGAAATGGCGCTGACCCCCAGAAACGGGGCCTTGTCCCTGAAGCGGGCGTCACTTCCAGAAAGCTTTCTGAGGCCTGATTTGGCAAGTGAGAACAGGCATGTGGTGAACATCAACAGCCCTCCTCAGCTGTGGACCCTGGTGCCACAGGGAAAAGGTGCCCCGACTCAGAAGGCGTCTCCTCCAGCGAGGCCAGACCAACTGAGAAAACTGGGAACGCAGTGCTGACCATGCTGGGGCCATGATGTGGTCAACCATCGGTCAGTCAAAGTGAAGGACAGTGTTTGGTTCTACATGGCAGAACAGGACTCTAAGGGCAGCGCTTCTCAGGTGAAAGGCGGTCACTGGACCTGCCCACACGCACCTGTGCTATGGAGGCCCTCGCCACGTGCTACGCTCACAGACCCAAGCCACGGAGCCAAGAGGGCATGGGCTCTCCAGCTCCCACCCCACGTCTCTCCCTCTCCAAAGAGGCCTTCCTGGTGTCTCTCCACCCCTACTCCTAGCCCTACTGTGCACACCACCGCCCTATACGAATAAGATACCAGGCCATCGGGTGGTTCATCCAAGAAAGGGCAAGAACAGGCTCCTGGGCTCCCTGCGGAGGACATGGCTGTCCTCTTAAGTCCCAAAGCCCATGGTAGGTGGTGTCACCTGGATGCACCCCTGGATGTTGAAGCCCAAGCTCCTTAGAATGACATCAGAGGGTCTTCCTTCTCCCCCATCCTCCTCCTCTGGTCCCTGAACATCATCCACACCCCTGTGCTCACTGGTTCCTCCACCATGCGGTACGCTGCGCTGCTCGTCACTATCAAACTCTACCAAGGCCACTCCTCCCACAGCCTGGCTTGCTCCCTCTGAACCCTGCCTGGGGCTCCCCCCACCCAGCCACAGCTCCCCACGGTCAGCGGTGTTCACTAAACACGCTGAGGTGCGGGAGCTCCTGTAGCTTTTAGCTTAGCAGGGAAACCCCCACAAAAATAACTCCTATGAAGTACCAATTTCAGGACTACTGGAGACCAGGGCTGTAGAGGAGCAAGGAGCTCTGAACAAGAGGGTCCCGGGCAGCAGGGAAGCCTTCTCTGAAGTTTTGAGCAGACGCTGAAGGAGGAGGCAGCTGACCGGGAAGAGTGGGGAGACGAGCAGGCGATGCGGGAGGAGGCAAGGCTCCGAGGGAACAGGAGCAGGAGCGAACCATTGTCTGGATGGAGCATGACAATCAAAAAGCACCCAGCAAATGGAACATGGAGAACCAGAGAGGGGCCAGAAGTGAGTCTGAGGAGCTGGGGCAGGGGTGTTGCACATCATGCAGGGCCAAGAGCAAATGCTAAAGATTTTGGACTTCATCTTCAGAACAAGGAGAAGCCATTATTAGTTAATAAAGGACATACTGAGTTGCATATTGCTATAATTTCTTTTGCCAACATGAAAAGAAATTGTTCCTGGGGACACGGGTGGGTGCAGAAAGAAAGAGTACGGGAGCCCAAGTCGGGTAGGAGTCAGGAAGACGGGGTACAGTGGATACGTTTAAGAACGACGAAGAGCCCAAAGAGACTTGGTAGAGCACAGATGAGAATGAGGAATGACGAGCAGCAATCAGTCACCAAGAAGCCTTGCACGTGTCTGCCACAGAAGCTGGTGGAGAGTGGCACCACCCTGGGTGGGGGCACTGGATGAGGATTGTGTTTAGTAGGCAGGATTTGGTTCTGGGAGCAGTCCCAGTGCAGATGCTGAGTTGGCAACCAGAGGAAAGTCAATGGCAACCTCCAGGAAACCTTGCAGAGGACTCGGGGGGCGGTGGGGGGGCTAGAAGCCAAACACACCTGAGCCTTGGAGAAGCTGCTCAGAGGGCATCAGCTGGAGGGAGGGTAGCTGGATTCCAGGTGGATCGTGATGGACTGTACCATCATGAGAGCCGAGGGGGGGACGCCACGAGAGAGGGGAGACTGAGGAGGGTGGTGTAAGACCCCTGGGGAGCCCGCAGGATGGAGCTGAAGCTCAGGGCCAGACTGGCGGCATTGGGACAGAGTCAGGAATCACTTGGTGATCAGCAAAGAGACAATGGGCTGATGTTAATGGTGGGAGGTGGGGAAGATGTTTGGGTGGCTTCTTTTCTCTGCAGCCCTCACTGAAGAGGAAGCCATTCAGGTCTCCTTGGCTTTGGAACTCTCTGGGGCAGGGAGGGGCCCCGGGCTTTAGTGCATATCCCCAGCACCCAGCACAGGGCATGCATTCACAGTACCAGGAATAAAGACAGAGACGACTCCAAATGGCAGCCCTGAGAGCGCCCTGTCCTCCCGGATAAAGTGGCACAGATCCCCGTTGGCCTTCAGGACACTACTGGGTGAGCCATCCCCTCTCCCTACCAGGGCCCAACAATTACTCAACCAACTTGGGGGCTCAGCACCTTCCAGACCTTCTTACTTTCCCAGGCCCAGGCACTGCTCCGTCCCTCCTCCCTCCAGTCTGGGGTGAGGGGGGTTGCATCCTCCTTGTCCTCTCCCTCAAGAAGTCACTCACTCCTTCCCCCTCACAGCTTCCTGGCCACTCATCCTCTCATGGCCTTCCGTGTGCAGAAGACCCTGCACACCGAATGCACAGGTCCAGCCTGGGCCCCGTGTCCAGTGGCCCAGGCTGGCTGCAGCTCCTGCCCTCCCAGAGCTCCCCGTCTGGGCCCGGGGTGATGGAGACTCAAGCTACACACTACAGCATCACAGAGATGCATGAGTGGGGCCTGTGGGGTCCACCCTGTCAAGAGTCCAGAAGGAGGAAGGATTCTCAGCTGGTGCAGCAGAGGGCAGGCACACAGGGCACAGAGAGGCCACTGCACCTCCCAAGGGCAGGGCACAGAGCCAGGGGAATGAGCAGAGAAGGCAGTGACAGACCCCACTCAGATCCTGTCACTCAGGAGCCTGTCAACAGGAGGCATGGGAGGAAACCCATAAAAACTACATGTAATCATCCCACACAGGGCCAAGTCAGAGAGCGCAATCACCATCTTCACCTCAGAGAAAGAGAGATGTAAGGTGACTTTTAGGAGCTGACATGTACGCAGAAACAGACTTTGGCAGCTGGCTGTGTGCTTTCTGAATTACCACAGAAACGGAAATGAGGAAAAAATGACGTCTCTATGACATAATGAAAGGTTGCAAGAAAAAGGGGGATTTAAAGAAAAGTGCATAAGGTACAATTAAAAAAAAAGCCAAAACATGATAATCAAGGGGAAAAATGCAAATGAACTGTATGCCCTTTAAAAAAAGGATTTTCAATTTGGGTCAAAAGCCTCAAATCCAAACTATGTTGCCGATTTGAGACACACCATTTAATTAAAGGAACTCGAAAGTTTCAAAGCCAAGCCAAGGCACAGAAAAGAGAGCCTTCATTTTCATGCACTTAACTTTCAGGCAGCCACACAACCAACCATGCACAGAAACCTCCCACGCCATGGGGTTGCACCGCAGCTGACCGCCAGCAAGCAAGCCCTGCCGACACACCCTGGCCTTGCACACACAGCAATCTGTTAAATTTGCTGAACAACTATTTGAATGCTTAAATGGAAAGGCTTTCCAAGGGTGTGCGGGCCTACATGGCACTGAAAGAGGGCCCCCACAACCCAGAACTCAGGGTCACTTTCCCTCACCAACCAGAGCAGCTCTGATTTCATCTATTCACTTACTGGGCTTCTAGGTAACATTTGGCCTGAATAATGGGTTTAGCGGCATTTGAAAGCCAGTATTTAATTACATTGTGCTCTTATTGGTTTATAAGTAAGTGGAAAATGGAAAAATAAAATTTCTGCTATCACTAATAAGAGCATAGGTCTCACATATACTTAAGAAATTCAGATAAATATGGAAATCATTTGGCACACCCACATCAGCCCCTCTCTAGCTTCGATAATTGTATTTAAGGCAGTCAACTGTGTGTTTGGAAAAAAAAAAAAAGCTAAAGAACATCCATAGAATGTTAGAAATTGCCTTGAAAAAGTGCAGAATTCCTTGGAACATGCAATTCTCCAAACCAACTTTCAAAACCACTTTGCCCTCAATACAGGCTTTCACAAACAAGCATGGGGGGAAATAGGGTCACCTAAGGTAGGAAGACAAGTCAAGAGCAAATAGATGTGCTTCTGCAGGTTGGAGTCATTGAACAGGTCAGTCAAAACCACCCCTCAGAGGTGGACTGTACATAACAGCGATACAGCAGTCACAAACACCGCATTAGGGATAATCAACATCCCCAAATGAGAAAAAATAACAGAAACACAGTTCCAGAATTCTCTCATCACTGAAAACATCAAATAGGCAAAAAATAAATAGTAAACATACTTCAAATCTAGAGGTAACATCATTCTTAACAGAAAATGAGAAATAAAAGAAATGATGCTCACTTCATCAATCATAGATTACACTGTCCCAAAAGTTCTGACAAATGTAATAAACCAAGAACAACAAAAGAAAAAAAAAAACCCATAAGTGCTGTAAACTAAGAGAATGAGATTAAAATTATGGTTATTTATATATTTCATAATTTTTTACTAAAAATATCCAAAAGGACCAAAGGAAAAGCTAATAAAGAAAATAAATATCTTTACATCAGAACCTATGCCCTATTAACAAGTAGCATATCTTACTTTCAAGGCCCATGAAACATTTACAAAATTAGTTGTAGTATGCATAAAAGATACATTGATCAATTCCCCAAAGTAGAATTTATATGTCCACATTCTCTAACCACAATAAAAAATAACCACATTTAAATAAAAGGCATAATCAACAATACACAACACAAATAAGTTAATTTAAAAGTGAGATCTAGTTTTCACATTTAATTCAGATAATCATGTCTTCTAAGAACAGGGAATGAAAATCATAAATATTTAAAAATTCTAAAAAGGCTACATATAAAACATAAGAAGTGTAGTTAAAATTGCAATTAGAAGCAAATTCATATCATACCTGTTTTCACTATTAAGGAAGAATAACAATAGGGCATATATGAACAAAACCATAAACCAAGCTTAAGGAAAGTAGTAGGAAGAACTCAATAAAGATAAAGGCAGATAGCACTGAATTTGAACATACACACACACACACACACACACACACACACACACACACTGAATTAATAAATCATTCCAGAACTGATTCTTTGAAATACCTCTAAAATAGACATTCCTCTAGCTCATCATATAAGAGAGAGAATGTGAATATACAAAGTTAAGAATGACAAAACTGATATATTATAGAAAGACAAAAATTCTATTACAAAAGAATGTTATTTATAACTTTTTAATAAAATCTTAAATTAAAAAAGATAATTTTCTAAGATTAATTATATTTAAAAACAATTACTGAGCACTAATGATGTGCCATACACCATGCAAGGTACTTTATCTATTAATCTTCACAGTGGTCCTCTTAGGTTCTCATTTTAGTCACTTAACAATTAAGGAAACTAAGAATTGGGAGCAGGTGGCGGGGGGGGGCGGGGGGGGGGGGAGAATCACAGTTTTCCCAGCATCATATAGGAAAGAACTGAACTCAATTTATCTGATTTCAGTGCCTACAGGTTTAAACACTGAGCTATATTAGAAAAAGAAGCAAAAGTCCTAAAGATGCAGAAAATCTGAAGAATCCAATAAATACAAAAGCAACAGGAAACATTATGAAAGAGATACCCTGGAGTTACGTAGATGAGTTCTTTAAAGTTTTCAAGAAAAAAGATCACTCAAATGATGCAATATGGTACAGAATGAATAAAAAATGGAATGTTCTCATTGATTTTATAAAGCCAGCATCACCAACACCAAAATCAATCAACAAATAGATTTAGAAAATCCTACACCCAATACTAGCAAAGCAAATCTTATTAAAAGAATGATATACCAAATTAAATAGAATTTGATCCAAAAATGTTTCAAAGTTATGAAACATTACAATTAATTGTATCAACAGATCAATGCAAAACAACCCAAATATGTGTTAGATATCAAAAGTGTATTTCATAAAATTCTAAATCAATTCCTGATTTTAAAGACATCTATGAGCTAGGAATACTTATCTAGACTGAAAAAAATGCTTAATAATCAAACTTAATAATGAACTAGAAATAAGACAAGATTTCTGTTATCACCAGTTTAGTTTTTTAGAAGTTCTAACCAATGCTATAAGGTAAGAAAGAGAAATTGACTAGGTAAAATGAAAATTTGCATTATGTAGATATGAATGACTTTTAACCTAGAAATTCCAAAATACTTAGCTAAGAGCTTGTAGAATAAATAAAATAATTCAGTGAAACAGACAGTAACTAAACATTTCCCTACATACCAGTTGCAAGCAGTTAGAAAACATGAGGAAAGATGGATCAAATTTACAATATAAATATCATTTCATTCCTTAAAATAAACTTAATGACAAGTTGTGAATTTGTCAAATTTGACAGATCAGTTATATATAAATGTAAAACTGTAAAATAGTGTAAAGCCCAAGTATCAAAAATATCAGTTTCTTTTTAATTAATTTTTCACTGAAAATCTAAAATTCTTTTGAAAGAATAAATAAATGACATCCCCCAAGACAAACTTTAAAAATAAGAAGGAAGGAAGACCATTGCCATTGAATAATAATGCATTATAATATAATTAAAATGGCAATACGAGCCTAAAAATTAGCAAGCCAACAGAATAACCAAAAGCCAGAATAAGAACCAAAACTATACAAGTATCTACCACGTGGCACATATGGAAATGGGATAGATAGCTTATTCTCACAATAATTAAATTGATGATTGAGAATTCAAATATAAAAAAATGAAAGAAGTAGAAAGAAATAAAATTGACTGTTCATATGAGTTCCATTTGGGAAGGGTCCTTATCAGAAAGTGAAATGCAAACAAAGAAACTATAAGGAAAAATAAGTGATAGATTTTTAGATGCCAATATGAAAATAAGTTCATTAATAATTGAATGAAAAATAATTAAAATCTCCACAAACAAAATTGAAGAGCAAATGAAAATGGGGGGAGAAAAGGGGACAACAGTAACTACTGTTCCTGGAAGGTATCAAGCATGGAAGTGTTGGAGTTGATCATGGTATGCAGCTGAATACATCCCCGTGAGCCCACTGAGTGTAATTGTAATGCACTAATTAAAACACACAAAATGTAAAAAGATAAACACACCAATAAAGAAGGAACCCAATTTCCAGTGCAGCTGGTGGACTGCAGGCAGATGTTGGCCTGGCCTCATCTCATAAAAAATGGCCTGGAAAAATGGATGAACATAGATCCACATTGAGACACAAATGTGAAAACTGGAAATGATGGGAGACAAGAAAACCCTACACATTCAGAAAGGTTGAGGAATCACAAAGGCTTTGGCCCCCTCTCAATACCCCTAGAAGCTAGAAGACCATAATTTATGATTTCAAGATCTGAGAAGGAATATCAAAAAGGTTTCCAACTTAGAATTTTATACCCAGCCAAATTATGAATGTCAGTGTGGACATTTCCTATTCATATGTGAAAGGTCTCTAAAAATTATCTCCCATGAACTTTTCTCCAGAAACTGCAGGGGGTACACTCTAGTAAAACAAAGAGAAGAATGATAACATGGAGATCACCCCGAGAAGAATGATAACGTGGGATCTATGAAATCAGGGATCCAACCAAGGAGAGAGGATCAAAGGACTCCCCAAGATGGCGCCAGGATACCTCAACGTCCACTGACCCATAGCACAACAGGCAAGAAGGATGCAGGAAGAAATATCTTCAAAAAGATTTTTTCCACATATTTAAGTTGGATAAAAAAAATGCAATTGAATATATGAATAGGCTTGTAATAAACCTGAGCTCTATTCAAGAAAAAAAACAACCCCCCCCCCAAAAAAAACCCAACACATCAAAGAGAAAAGAACACATACACACCTACATACAGGGTGAGTATTAACTCCAGGGGGGAAAAATTGTGAAGAAGAAAATACTCACATTGCTACTTCATTCAGCATTCAAGAGTGTTTACATTCTTACAACAATGTAAACTCCGAATATTGATCAAACCATAAATATATGGAGAGGTTGATACATAGAGGAAGGCACTGGGGTGAAGCCAAGGGCATATGCAAAATCGTCAAAGTCTTGTTTTCTGAGAAAAGTCAAGACAATGCCTGAGCTTTTTTTTTTTTTTAAGTCAAGACAAATGGCTAAGCTTTTAAGAAAAATAAGAAAAGAAAATCATGAAGTAGAAAAATAAGAATATTACTTAGAATTATGGATGTAAATGTCAAAAGAATCAGCTAGGGAATTGTAAGCTGCCGCTACAGTGCGGAAAACCTGGGTGGAGCCGGGAAGGTGGGAGGGCGGATGCTTCTGTGACAATTGCACAGAACTATCTGACTCTTAAAACGAGGCGTATGCATAACTTTGACAAAAGCAAAAACTAAGTGAGAAACGAGAAGTGCAAAGCCTGAGCTGGCAATTCAGATACAATAAGCAAAGAAGAAGTAGGGAGTTCTTCAGACACAGGTGCAGAAGGAGCTCAGACCAAGAAAGAGAAGTCCCACATCAGACCTGCAAAGGCACAGACTTTGGCAATCCCCAGAGAAGTGGGTGCTGCTCAAGCTGACTCTAGAACACACGTGGCCACGAAGTTAGGGTGGGGGCAGATTGGCCACAAGGCACTCGTGCTGCTGGGCTTTCAGAATGAACTGCGGGGAATGAACCAGAGATATGAGGGTGAACACAGAAGCCCACCTTGAACTGCAGAATTTGGATTTTAAGTGCATCCTAATACCAACAAAAGCAAACCCACGAAGCTGACTGTGATACAGTCAGTAGCTAGAAGGCTCTGTAACCATTAAGGAACACAGAACAGGAAACCACTTAGTAGTATAGTTAGGTAAAGAAACAGGATAACAGTGATGAGTTCAATCACACACACACACACACACACACACACACACACACACACTCCTAATTTTCAGAAGTAAACAAGAAAACAGAGGCTGGTCACCAAATGTTGGCAGTGGTTGTCTTTGAGTAGTGGGACCAAGAAGATTCTCATTCTTCCAACTGCTCTTCTCAATATTTTATAAGCTTTTGCAAGAAATACGTATTTTTTTTTTGTAATCAGAAAAAATATATATATTATTTAAAATCATTATTGTATGTGACCCTAATTGCTTTAGGGTCTTTGATGAGAAAAACTCAATGCTCCTGTGTTTTGTGTTCTCTGTGATGTAATCAGCTAACAGAGTGCAGTTGTCTGCATAATTGGAGACTCGGGCACAGGTGAGAAGGTGACCTTGAGCCCCAACTCAAGCTGTTTGAAAGGACACTGCAAGGAAGCAGAGCCTCCACCCCTTGGAGGGACCAGAGATGAGGGACTTCTCTGGCCAGCCCTGGCCTCTACTTGGAGAAGCAGCTGCCAGAAATGGCCCAGCCTCTGCGCACTAAGGCTCCGGGAGAGGCGCATGGATCGTGGCCCCTCTCGGAGGCATTCACACACACTCTGGCCCTGCGTAAAGCTATTCTATGACCACTGCAGTCTCCGCATGTCCTCGACTGGCCCTTGCCACAGGCACACAGCATGCAGAGAAGAGCCAGGAAAAGCACAGCTCACCCTGTAGAGGTGCTACTACACCCATGGCCGTCATCCTCTGGGAAGCCAGCGGCTCGCGGCCACATCTCCAGGGGCTCCATGCTGGAGGACCTTCCAAGGCAAGAAGGAAAGTCAAGACCCAACCTGTACAAGCAGGCAGCTGTGGGGTCAGGGGAACTTGCAAACGTTCACTGGGGTTGGGGGGCCCGGGGAGTGGACCCAGCCAGCACCTGCCCTCTGGGGACTCTTATCAAACATGAGGTACAAGTGTCACCTGAGTGGGTGGAGCTGAGGGATCTTGAGAGTGAGCAGTGACAGGAGGTGTGCACTGGGCAGCTGTAAGAACCTCAGGGAGGCAGGAGCGAAGGGGACAGCAGTGGGGAGGAGTCGGAGGGGCTGGGCGGGCAGCAGGCTCCCTGTGGGGCAGACACAGGAGGCAGCAGGAGGAAAGAGCTGCTGTCAAATGAGCCCTGACTTCAAGGTGTCAGCTGAGGGGAGGCAAGGAGGGATGAAGAGAGGCTCAGTGGACTTGGATGGCCCAGGAGAAGAAGGAGGTGCGGGGGGCGACTTGGGTTTGGCTGAGCAGACCACTGCACTCGTGATCAGCGCAGTTGAGGGGATGCTATCATTATGACCACTATCCCTGCTACTGCCCGAGAACTCAAAGGCACCTAGAACTGAACCCATTGGTCTTATCCAGGACACCCATCAGCTTGGTCTGCAAGTGCCTCTTCTGTCACCTTCTTTTGCCCTTCTAAGGATTCTGAGCACAACTGTGAGGACACCCACTGTGACTTACATCCACAGGGCCTGCTCCCTGGTCCGGTCGGCACTCCCCCAGGCTCGAGGTACCCCAGGCTGTGCTCCAGTCCTGGGCTGGGCAGTGGTCCTTTGGTGTAGCCACTCTCATTTGGATCAGGGTAGTCTGGCACTGAGCTCAGCCCAGCACTCTCCTTGCTGTGGAGGAAAGAGGCTGCCATCAGTGACCAGTGCTCACCCCTCTGAGCTCTCCCAGAGGTCACAGGAGCAGGTGTCTGGGGACAAGTAGGCACCAAAGGCAAGGTTCTTAGGTGGGACATGCCCGGACAGGCCGAGGGAAGCCCCTGCATCACACGAGGGAAAGAGGAGGGGGTCCTGCCAGGCAGGGCCCTGACCAGAACGCTGCAGCTAATGCAGCACCTGTATCCTGTGCCTGCAGGACCCTGCTGCTGGGGCCACTGTCAGCAGGAGGGAGTTTTCCAGATGCTTTGCTGCGGGGCCTTAGGAAAGGTCACCACATGGCAAAGCTGGCCCGGAGCGTCTGTTATGCTCTCGTCCTGATGAGCGAACCATGAACACATGCCGCGGTCTATCAAGCTAAAACTTGTCCAGAGACAGGCCTTGGCCCAGAACTGAGGCACCAGCCCCCTTGTGCTCCAAACTCCCCACCCAGGCATCCCAGGCAAGGTGATGGGCACAGGGCACAGCTGAGGGGACATGGGACATCCCCTGGACATGGAGGCATGGCTGGGTTCCCTAGGCTCACTCCACCCTAGTGTCCTTCTCTGGAAGCGGGGTTGTGAGGGGGCAAACATGGCCACACCCATCCACTCAGCCAGCTGCAGGGAAGTTGTAGGAGAGGTGGCTCCCTGTGAGTAGGCCGGGGTGGGCACTAGGGATGAGGAACAGCTAAGTGGGGAGACTGTGGCAGGAACATGTGGCCACACCTGCTCTTGTGCTCTCTAGGTGGCTACCCACAGCCCTTGCTACTAGGGGGCTGGCCAGGGTCATCAGCCACAGATGACACCAGGAACATCAGCTGGGGAAGGGTGTGGCCCTGCCAAGGGAGCAAGCTGCCTTTATTTTATCATGTGGCAAAAACACAAGCTGGTCGGAGAAGCCCTGAGCCCTAGGGAAAATACAATATTGCCAACTGCTCCAAAATGGCGACTGAGGATTGGGGCGGACCTGGAGGGCCAAGGAGCAGGAAGGTGGGACACGAGTCCAGCAGAGAGAGGCTGAGACGGCGAGGGAAGGGTTCCTGTCATCATCTCTTGTACCTTTATAGCCCAGGGACTCTGAGGCTAGCCTGAGAAGTCGGGACTCAAATGAAGAGAAGAAGAAAATCTCTCCCCTCATCAAAGTCATGGAGGACAGGCCTTCAGAAGAGGGCAAATGGGGCCTTTGAGGGTAGAAGGTGTCAGGGACAGAAACTCCACATCAGACAGGAGCAAACCCTGTCTTCTACCTGCATAGTGGCCCTGGAACTGGGGCATGCACCCCAGGGGCAGGAGCCCCACACAGGCCTCACTGTGGAAGGAAGCCCACAGCCTATGGAGACTTACGGAGTAAGAATGAAATGGACTCCCTTTGCAGCTGAGCCTTCTGACCACATGTCCCCGGATGCACGCTATCTGCCCTGGGAAAGCAAAGAGAATAGGAGACAGGGCAGTGTCCACTCACTAAAGTCAGCGGGACCGCCTGTCTTCAGGGCACAAATGCTTAAAGCTGGGCCAGGGACGTCTCACCTGTGCACCCCTCCAGGCTCTTCTGTGGCCCTCAGCTCCGGCCTCAGCTGCTCTGTAGCAGGTGGCCCCTGCAAAGCCAGGACACCTGCAGGAGCAGAGCACACTGAGTCAGCACTGCCATCCCCAGGCCTCAATGTCCTGTCTGTAGAAGGAGGAATTGGTGTCCCCTCCTAGAGACAGCACCAAGCCTAAAGGGAGAACGCTGTGCTCCACCTGGTGCACATCTCACATCATCTCATGGTGTCTTTCTTCCTATTCTCTGTCAAGGCCACCAGGGTCTCATGCTCAGTACCACCCAGTGCTGCTCCTAGGGGCATGGCAGCCCTGAGCACCCTCTCCTCTCCTGGAACAAAGTCCCATCTGCTGTCACTCACTCCTCCAACCCCCACTGGCTTGAGGAGGACTTGTGGCTTTGGCCAAAAGTCTGAAAGGGGAGCAAATAAGGGCCTGAGCACACTCCAGTTCCATCAGACAGCAAAACCGAAGCTGGAACTCTGCCCCGTGAAGGGCTGCTCCCCAGTCACGGCTGGGGTTTGCCTTGGCTCCCCCATCCCTTCTCCAAGAGGAGGCCCCAGGGACCCCACAAGCCAGACTCAGCCCTGGCTGGGGTCCACAGAGTTTCAAATTTTGAAAGAGGCCTTTTGCAAAATGTCAGGTTTCCAGCCCTAGTCCGATTGCCCACATCCTGTCCAGACCCCTGGGAGCGAGATTTACTTAAGAAGGGAACAAAATCCCCATGTTCATGCCACTGAGTGGAAACATGCCCCATCCCGGGCGATTCCAAGGATTACGGTTACACGTCTCTTAATGAGTCACAGACGGAAGGCAAAGTGGAGCTGGTGGAAGGAGGGGACAGGCCTCGCCATGAGGAGGTGCTGCTGCCCCCATGCTAGGCTCTCAGGCCCCTGCCAGGGATGTCACTTGTCCCCAGGGAGGCTTTGCGTCATTCCTAGGTGCACTCGCTCTCCTTCTCCCCAACACTCACCTCTGTCCACCCCTCACTACCAGGTTCTGCCCTGCAGTTGGGGCTCAGGGCACCCTCAGCCAGGGAGCCAAGGGCATGACTGAGTAAGAGTGTACACTTATCCCACCTTGGGGAGGGAGAGGAAAGGTCCCAGCACTGCAAGACGGGGCTAGAGGAGCTCTGCGGGAACCCCAAGGCCAGAGGGTGGAGTGGAGAGAGGCTGGAGCACTGGCCATGAAGAGCCTCGGGATGAGGCCAAGGAGCTGGGCTTTCTCCTGGGGCCTGGGGGAGCTGGGAGAGGGCTCTAGGGAGCTCGGGGCACTTGGGTGTGCGTTCCAGGAGGCCATGCTGGAATGGGGCAGGAAGGCCAATTCAAAGGTTGACATCCACCCAAGACAAGCTTGACCTGGCACAGTGGTGGCAGAGGTGGCAGAGAGCAGATGAGAAGAATGGCCCACGGGCTCACAGGAGATGCTCAAGGGGTGGAGGGGTGCTTTGGTGGACACTAAACAGTGGAGGCAGAATTGGGGGACACCAGGGAGGATGCAGCCGGAGGCTGGAGGCCACTAAAATGCCATTAGCAACCAAGCTCCTTCTTGGCAATACTCAGAGAAGCTCAGAATGAAAAGGAAATGTCAACTCCTAGTCCCTTCTACCCCAGTGTGTCACCTAGGAAGGCATCTAAGAGAAGCACTTGAAGGCTCACCAGAGACCGGAGAAGCCCAAACACTCAGCAGAGACTTCACTGATATGCAGGGTGCTCCAGTGAAGGGCAGTGTGTGCTCCGCAGCTGCCAGGGCAATGACCAACAGGAACCCCCAAATCCATCCCGTCTGTCTCCTCCACAGTGGGCAAAGAGCCCACTTACCTGACCCCGAGGAACCAAAGCCCCCAGCAAGCACCAGCCAAGGCTATAATCTTGTCCTTTCAATTCTTCCTCAAAACTAGGTAGACAGAAGCAGAGGGGACATGTGCAGGTCAAGGCCAGCCCCGTTGGCCACACTAAGCAGGCCCCCACCAACCTGGCCTCTCAGCACTTATCACAAGTGTAATTGAATAATCTTGCCCTGAATATTTACTTGAAATCTAATTCCCACCCAAGACTTGGAGCTCTGCAAAGGCATAGGTGGCATCTGTCTTATTTCTTGCTATTTTTGCACAGCCTCTGGCAAAGAAAAGACCCAATATTTTTTGAATCCATGAAGGAATGCATGAATGGTTAATTCATCAAACATTGCCTGATGCCTAGACCCTCTCTTAGGCTCTAAGGATGCAGAAAGATCCTGTTCTCAAGAAGCACATAGCCCTCTGGGAAGAATTGGTAGCTCATAACTAATAACGTCCACAGGCTCCACTAGGGATATGGAGAGGGATGGATGAGGAAGAGAGGAGGGACTTCATAAAGGGACACAGGAGTTAAGAGAGGGCAAGACACTGTGAATGTTCCAGAGGGAGTGACTTTGTCAGCGCAGAGCAAGGCTGAGCAGGAAGGAGCAGAAATCTAGAATTGACTCAAAGTTGTCAAACACTGGGAGGCTGGCAGGCTTCATTTATCCAGGGAATTCTGGGAAGTGGTGGGAACCTAACTCAGGCTCTCTATACCTGCACATGTTTACCAAGCGAATCCCAGATCCAGCCCCAAATCCTCAGGGCTGATGTTGCAGCCCAACCTCAGCACTGAGAGAACCCTCCTGCCACAAATATGCCTGACCTTGTCTCATGGGGGGCTAAAGTTCACCAAATGGAAAATAGCCAAACTGGAAGAGTCCGTCTCAGATGTCCAAAATTAGGAAGGGGACCCTACCTGGTTTGGTCTGAAGCAGGAAGGCCAATGGTTTGAGTCCAAATCAAACCCTCACAAAGGAGTCGGCTGATCCCACACCGGACACCGAGCACTGACCACCAAGTCCCGAGGAGAAGTGTAAGACCAGGTGGAGTCCAGGGCCAGGAGCTCCCAGCAGGGGAGGAAGAGGAATGGTCAGTGTGAGGCACGTGGTGGTACTGGACATTGGAAGGGCCAAAGGAAGGAAGTGGGTCTTGGGCTGAGCCCCAGGAGAGAGAAAGTGGTGCAGCTCACCTCCATCTGTCTGCTCCCTGGTAGAAGGACGTGTTTCGTGGCCTTAGCGGTGCGTGGACTGGCCTGGCCTGGCCTGCCCCAACTGACATTCTTCCTAGAGCTATTTGAACCCTCCCGTCTCCTGGAACAGGAAAAGGCAGGTGTCATATCTGTCTGGGAGCTTTTAAATCAGCACAGCTGACATCACCAAGGATGATGACAGGAGTGCAGAACAAGAGTGGCATGTGACACTTCCAAGGCATCCTTTTCCTCCCAGGTACCATGATATGTACATGACACATATTAGGACATTCAAGGACCCTTATAAGAAGCTCTTGTTAAAAACCACAAGCCAGTCACGTTGGCACCATTGCCCCCTCCCACAGACAAAGCTGAGGTCAAGAGGGGCCTTGCGTTTAGCCTACCATCGGAAACAAGAAAGAATCTGGTTGGCTTGGAAGGGCCAGGAGTGGGCCCACTCTCAGCAGGCATAAAAACAAGACTGGGTTATTTTCAATCTCCTGTCTTGGCAGAGACAAGGGCGGCTTTCGGGAAGACCCAGGGCTTCCAATCCACCATGCCAAGCCAGTGTTGCCCAAGGATGGGCCAACGGCCAGAGCAGTCAGAACTGCCAGTATTCTGTGCACTGTCTGGCACAAGAAGCTGGACTCCAGGGGGAATCTAGACTCGAAGGGGAGGGTGCACAGAGTCTCTGATACCCAACACGCTTCTCCCAAGAGCAGCACCCAGGCCATGCTGGTTCCACAAAAGCACGTGTATTTTTAGTTCCTTGCTCATTCATTCAGCAGTAATTTACTGGGCGCCTACCAGGCTCCGGGCTGGGCAGGCTTTGGGGATACAGAAAGAATTTGACCCAGTTCCCGGCCCTCAAGGCACTTCTGTTTAGTGATGACATGTAAAGTGACACCCATGACAGAGGAGCAGGGTGCTCCTGCCCCACGTTCCTGCTGCAGCTGGGCTTGGCTGTGCCTTGCAGTCCTGTGGGGAGGCAGGAGCAGTGAGGTCATGCATCCGTCCTCCAAGGGCAGCTGGCTCGGTCACTACTCATTCATTCATTCTCAAAGCGGCTGACTGGGCCCCTGATTCCACACTGACTCACCTACTCTCTGATCCCCTCTTGTATTCATTAGCTACTCTATCTTCACCCATGCATCCATTGGTCTCTTCAGGTGCTGATTTATCATTTCATTCTTTGACTCAGCTAACATGTTCCATATTTTTCTCTTCCACTGGCTTTTCATTCACTCACTCATCCTTGACTGATTGATGGATTCACCCACATGGATGCTCCACCTCACCCCTCCTTGCCTGATTTGCCCACGGGCATGCTGGGTCATCTACTCCCTCGCTACTGGCTCACCTCCGTTTATCCACCTGCTGGTGAAGCCTCGGGGCTCAGCCTTGTGGGTTGCCCACGCTCCTGAGCACTGGTTTTCCATCTGGACCTACGGACCTGCTCATCTTGCACTCTTCCCTCAGCATCCCACTTAACGTGGGCTTGCTCGCTCAGGCACCCTCACCCACACACCATGCAGACATTCACTTCTGGCATTAGTCCCCAGCTCACTGAGGCTGCTGCGCTCATTTGCATAATCCTTCCCACTTTCATTGCATCATTGATTGATTCCATTGATTTTCAAGGACTCATCAGGCAAAAGTCCTCCTCATTTATCTTTTACCTGCCCATTTCTCAACAAGCTCCTGCAGCATGGGAGGTGAGGCATGAAAGCAGAGCAAGGGCAGAGGGCCCGGTCACAGCACTCTCAGATACCAGCTGCCCCAGTGGGGATCTAGGGGGTATCAGGGCCTCCTACCCACACCTGCAAACAAACGAGTCCCTAAAATACGTGCCTGAGACAGACAAAGATAACCCATGTAGATACCAAGAAAATATCCAAAATATCTCAGGAGTACATGCAGAGTGGGACAATCTACTACATGCTCTTAAAACAGAGATGTAAAAGACTGAACCTTTCTTTCACGGATGTGGGAGGTACAGAGCCACAATAATTATAATTCTTGTTCCAAAACACATCTTAATCACCAGTCCTATTTGGTTGCTTCTAATTTACTTTTTCCTAGACTGATTTAATAAATAATATTAATGACAATGATAATTCTGTGAACCCACCAGAATATGAGAAAAAAAAACACAAATATTTTGACACATGCCTCTTATTTCCATTACACAGAGATAATGGATTAAGTCTTTCTGGTTAAATGGATTTCAGAGAAGTAATATTGAGTTGATCATAACGTTTCTTTTCATAAAATATTTTATCATTGGAATAATCCTGGTCATTTCAATTTTCTGCATACATGAATTTTCCTGGTTATTAATTTAGTCAGTTACCCATTTTAGGAAATAAGTTCAAAACAAAGAATCTACAGCCAATAAGAGGGAAAAGTGACTGACCGAAGTCTTTGCATGGACTCCTTAAAGACAGTAGAACAGTTTGACTCCTGCTGAACAAACCTTGTTTCATGACACAGTCACCCAAGTGGACACTGTATTTGCTAGCATTTTGACTTGTTTGGCTATTTGTAACTTTTAGTAGAACAATAAAACCCAATTCAACCAAGAACAAGATCTTTGGCTAAGTCTAGAACCTATTAAATAGGTCATCTACACCTATTTCTCATGGGTCTCTGTTTAGCAAAGTGAACTGATCTCGCTGTTGGTTAGGACACGCTCTCTCCAAGGGCTTAGGCATGGTCTGCTCTCAATCTGTGACTGCATGGAGTCACTTATTCTCTTAAAAGAATAAATAGCGATAGACTATAATAAAAAGATGAAGTAAAATAAAAACCTATGACTTACCCCCATCTGTATTGTCCTTTGTCACATAGGTGACACACGTGATTCTTAAATCACGAGTAAGACAGCTGAGGTGTATCCACCTGTGTGCACACAAATCAGATACAAAAGGGAATGGAATTCCCTTGTCACTGGTTCACACCTCCCCCTCATGGAGTTAACCATTTATTTATTATTTGTTTGTTTCATTTTAACCTTTTTATTCACAATAAATCAAAAACCCAGGAACCTTCAGCCAACTAAGAGCAGAACATCAATGGCTGAACATCTCTATCTAGATGCTTCTTATAAGAAGGGGCAACCACCATGTTGACCTGTTTTTCCCCTTTTAAAGGACCATGGTATTTCAGAACTGAATTAATAATATCCTTTGCTTTATAATATATCCTCAAAATTGGCTCATGTTTTGGCCTCTTTTTCTTTTCTCATGAAAAGGTTTGCTTATTGATCCATTTATTTATTCACTAATGATATAGAAATGATATCAATGAACCCTCACAAACTCCAAGCGGCGGGCTGGGGATGTGGCTCAGTGGTAGAGCACTTGCCTGGCATGTGTGAGGCCCTGGGTTCCAGCCCCCACGCCACAAAACAACAACAAAAACTCCATGAGATTCCATGAATCATTCCCAAGGCAATCCCCAAATTCTTTTTTGGCAATGGATATTAGTTGCTCAAAAAAATGTTCGATCATAATTTTTATTCAGATGCGTCCCATTCACATCGCTGAGCCAGATGATGCCCTACTGCACTGAAGGTGAACAACAACTCAATGTTGTCCTACTACGACCACCCTCCAACGTCCCAAGAGAGAAACAGCCAGCTCTTATCAAGAAGGGGATGTTTAAATAATAAGATATTTAAAATTTTGGAAAATTAATGGAAAAGCTGAGGGTGTTTTCCGCCTTGTACATCATCTTGTGCTAAATTGGATTAATTTTGGTTTATAACCCATTCTTATCATAGGACGATATGTGGCCTCCTAAAATTTAATTATCTTTTATAATGACACAGTGGAAACCATGAACTAATGACTCAAACCAAGAACTTTATTACTCACATTGTATGATATTCTCCTTACCCAGAGGGAAAGGCACAGACCTTCACGACTGGAGGATAATTTAATCAGCCATGGTACAGGCACCCTGTGAACATAAAGAGGCACCAGCAAATGAAAATCTGAGATTCAGGCTCAATTTAGTGAACACAAGGCCCCATCACAGAGATTAATCACTAACAATGATTTATGCCACATTTATATCTCTGACTCAGGAAAGGGCCTTCATTTTATTAATTAATGCAGGCGGTTATCCAATTTGATAATATCATGGACATGCTTAAATGAACCACCCACCCAACATCAAGAACTAGGAACATTACAGGCCTCGGGCACTGTCCCTCAACCCAAGGTAAGAGCACAGGGCTTCTTTGATTTTTTTTTTCCCACCTGATAGTGGGGATTGAACCCAGGAGCTGCATCCTACTCCATTTGATCTTTTCATTTAGATACAGGGTCTTACTAAATTGTCCAGGCTGACTTGAACTTGTGATCCTCCTGCCTTAGCCTCCTGAGCCATCAGCTCACAGGCATGATGACCATCTTGAACCTTTTTAAAAAAGGGCTTCCATGTAGTGATTTGGATGCATCTGAGCCTCAACTGTGACATGATCTCATCACTGATCTTCACATGGTCCTGATTTTATCCCACACTTTTATGTCACACACCGAGAACCCTAAACAGACCACCACCCAAAAGATAAAATCTTGAACTACTACTCACATTGAACCACAAAGGACGTCATCATTACAGAAAGGTCATTGACTGGAGTTGTGTGCATTCTGCAGAGTGGAAAACAAATGGCAAAGAGAACAAAGAAAGAAAGAGAAGGAAAAATTAAAAAGGGGGATGAATATGCATTATTCTCTGATTTTAAAGAGTCCTCTCTATGTCCAGGTAACTATTAGAAAAAAGGGAGGAAGGACACTTGATCCATTGATCCATGTTTTCCCCTCAATTTCCTTCGCTGTTTGTAATCAGGTATTAATTAATTAGTGAAATTATGTATTTCCATTTCTGTTAATAAATTTGAACTCACGACTGTCCCAGAGTAAGAACATTAATTATTATTTCCCTTTGTCTACATGACCCTGACCCAAAGAGGGATCATCCCTGATTGATTAATTTATTCATTAACTTGAGTGTTCCAGGATGGTATTCAAAATGGCCGAATTCCACAGTTGTACTGATGGTGCCATCCCCATTCTAACCCTTGGGTGTGACACGCTTTCATCCCTGGGACACATGGAGCCATTTAAACATTTGTTTCACAACTCAAGGAATACCTAGGAGCAAGCCGTCCACCCAAGGCAAGAACTCCGAGCACTCCTTGTTAGGTCCCTCTGCTGACTGGGGATTTGGCAGCCAAGACCATCATCTGTGAGGATCTGTTGTAGGGTAGAGAGAGCATGAGTTAGAGAGAATGGACTCCCCTAGAGTGCGGCTGTACTCTAATATTCTAATGGAGGCAAGGGAAGCAGGTTGGTGTTAGTCTTAAACTTGGGTCATATCCCTTTTATAATTGGCAAAAAAAGCACCCCCTTTTGGCCAGATTTACTCAGTTATTAATTTTGCATTAAAATGGATGCATGTGAATCCACCATCTCAATCCACAATGGGAGTGACCTACAGCAGGCTTCATGCTCAACACCTCTACCCTCAGAACCCCTCGAATCTCTGGACTTCACACGTGCAGGATCGGATTAATTTAAATGCTAAGATTCAAAGCAATTTCAGGCCATGAATAATGCTGTATCCTACTTTATTTATCCATTTATTGATAAAATAGTTGGGCCACCTATTTCATTCCTTTTAAAGAAGGACAACAATGTTTAAACTCTCAGAAATCTGAAAATAAGCCATATCGTGCCTGTCTACATTCTCCTTACCATCTTATAAGAACCAGAATTCTTTCTGGAGAGAAGCATCATCTCAGGAACCAGTTAAACCATCACATCTATCCCATGGCACTTCCACCAAGGCCCCCCTGCGTTCTCCCTTCTAGCGAACTGATCATCACACCCTGGCAGGACCGCAGGGATAATGGCTCTCCAGGTACACTGCCTGTCACTCAAGTGCAAGGGACAGTGCGTCTGGGTAACAGAGGTGGTGAGCCCAACAACTCCTGACCAATGCTGACCACTGACTGTTAGCATGGAAGCAATGTTCAGCCTCTCATACAGAAATGGCTTTCCTGTTTAGTAATGAAATAGCCAGGTGACCACAGATAACCAGAATGTAAACACTGAAAGCTCACACATTTCTGAGAGATTAACAACAACAACAAACGCAGGGGTCTCAGCTGCTGGGAGGCCGCGTGGCACAGCAGCCGGCTGCACCCCACGAGCTAGAGGTGGCCCAGGCACAGCTCTGCTCCGTCATCCCTACTTCTTGAGCTCTTCATGCCACTGACTCACTCCTCATCTCATCACCAGCCATGAGCCACAAGATCACAAGAGCTGGGTCGGCGACTGTTTTGAACCCCTGGCTAGAGGATCATTTCCAACAGAACAATAGACCATACTTATTTTATGTTGAGCTTAAACTTCCTGAAACAGGATTCATCATCCTGACCCAAGCTGCCAGTCACTGGGCCAAGGCAGCCTAAGTCACTCTGCCCACTTGCTCACGAGGCATGGACCCCCTTCCAGGCCCAGGCCATGCCAGGAACTGGGACTACTGCTCACACCTGAGACACCGCAGAGCTCGCAGCCGAGCTGAGCCCCAGCCCTCAGTCCAGTGGGCCCCAGGACCGCTCTGACCAGATCAAGGGCGGCAGAGGTGAGATCCTGACTCCCACCTACCCACCAGGCCTGGGTCCCACCTCTGTGATTCAAGCCATCTCGTATTTACTTGAGTACTTTTCCTGGTACGAAACAAAGGTGAAACATGCAGTGGACCCAGAGCAATGGCCTTGACACTGACTTATCAACAGTTTTGGACTCCTTGCCAGGAGTGACCCCGGTGTGTTGTTGGTGTGTTTGATGTGACATTCATGCAGCTGCCATTCCAGCATGAGATCCGGATGGTCTCTAATGCCTCAGGACCTACAGGGTTTTCCCAGCCCAGGGTAGACCTGATTTCTACTGTGTTGATCTCAGCGCCAGATAGCAATAACCCGTGGCCCACGTCACCCATGCCACCAACGCAAGGGCATTTCGGACTCTGTGACCACTTTCTTCACCTGTATTTTTATTGACTAATTCATCAGCTCAGTAAAAATAATTGCCTAAGAGTCACAAGAGTTTCAGATCCTTGACTCTCTCTAACATCTTCTTACGTAATAACCACGCGGAGCGACGAACACTTCTTTCGGTAATAAGCCTTAGTGTTTCTCTCTGCATTCATCAGCATGGTGTTTTTCCTGTCTCCAATTTTTATCCCGGGGTCAAAGTTTCCTTTCCATGATCATATTTTTTTTTTATACTTTTTTAAAACACTGACGCCAAGAGAAGAACTATGACTGTGAACTGCTCCCACAGGTCTCCATAGTTACCGCACAGATCGTTCTCCGGAGCGCAAAGCACAGTGCAGATGACGTCTCCGTCTTTTAAAAAGGCTGAGGGAAAAAAGACTGGGATGTCATCTGCGCTGGTCTTTGCATTCTTCCACTTAGCCAGTCTATCAGGCACTCAGGGATGCCATTTAATGTGTCTTCCTTCGCATGGACAATTGTCAGCTGGGCCACCAGCATGGAACGTGGGCCCTGACCCTCCACTAAAGATATTAGAGCCTTACAGTGTCCAGGCCCTAATGGGAGTCAGTGCTTCCAATACAAAAAAGGTTCTCCTGCCTCACAAAATGCTTTTCTAGTTGGACAGTGCTGACCCCGACTCAAAAGCATTTATTGGGTTACTGGATTTTTCATTGACTCAGTTGTAACATTAGAACAAAAATGTGTGTCCACAAGAGTGAACCGAGCTCTTTGTGCGACCCTGGCGCCCGTCTGCGGCATCAATTCTAAAGGAGGAAGCAGCTCGGTTGCTTTGCGGTGAGCCTTGGTGTTCTGCAGGGACGGCCAGGCCTGGCTGAGCTGCACCACAGTCGCGACTCACCTAGGATTGGCGTCTCTCCGTTGGTTGCCACTGCATAAAAGACTAGTACGTCTTAAACACTGTGATTCACAAAAATTCAAGAAAAGCATTGATACCACCAACCCACACGTGTGGACTCCTTGTCAAAACAGGAATGCCATCACTGCAACCCTCTGCCCATGGCACATGTGCCTCAGCACGATGTTCACACCCGTTCCATGTTAACCACGAAGGCGGTGCACTCTCGTTCATATTGTCCTTACACCTAGGAACACACAACCTAAGCAGGGACAAGCACGTGGCTCCTGCACACAGTAGTCTGCAAGTTCCTCACACAGACACAACCAAGGGGCGCGTGAACGAGGAGAACTCACACCAGCCAAGGGTGCCCATTCTGAGGAATGCCCCAGAAGAGATGGCAGCAAAGCTCAGGCCCTCTGCCCGTGGATCCCTGCTGCTCGGCTTTCACAAGTTACTCATTTAATGAGCAATAATGTGGAGTATACGAAGTTCATTTTCTATTAGGAAAAAAAGAAGAATGTTAAACTTCTGATCCACCCAGAAACTGAACATTGTCAACGTTTTACACTGTCCACTCCACCAAGCAGGTGACAGGTATGTCAGGCTACACTGACTTCAATATGAATCAAGAGTATTTCTTGTCTCACCACATATTTTGATAAATTGAACAATGCCTAAATGTATTCATCTTTACTGATTCTCAATGATAAAAGTAAATGACCCCAATGAAGAAAGTAAAACTAATGGCATAAACACAATACCCCAAAGAAACACATTCTGTATTCTGACACCTGCCTACAGGGTCATTTGAAAGACAGAATAGACTTGTTATCTTTTGAGATGGACCTCAAAGTTACAGATACATAAACCACTAGTGGTAATCATCAATCCACAACTGGCCCTCAATTCATTTCTACACTGTCTATTGACAGTCTTTAACTCACTACTTACTTTAAGCCTATAAACAATAAAATATGAAGAACTTATTATTCCTAGAGTATATAGAATCACTCAGATATTAAAATTTTCATTTATATTTAATATTATCTTCAGCATTAATATGCATTAGCAATAGAAAACTTCATACCAATGGAACTTTACCATTTTTCTCTTTTTATTTTTACGTTAATTCTTGATTCTAACATTGTTGCAATTTTAAATATAAAATAAAAATATGCAACCCCAAGAAAAGAATGAACCAGATTTCTTCTGTAGTGGACCTCAGAGTTGCAAAAACACCTATTCATTAATTGCAATTCATGTCAACAATAGTCATCATTAATTCTGGATTTGTACTTCTTTCCCCATCATTTCTATACTGTCTGTTGATTGATTTATTATTCACTGACAATAATTTGATATCTGTTCATTAAAAAATACAAAAAAAAGCCATGATTCTATATATGGAATCATTGTAACAATGATGTGTCTGTTTCATGGATTACCCTAAGTTCTTAATAAACAATTGAATGCTTCCTGTCTCTACCACAACCTTGACTGAAGTCGAGTGGTGTTATGATTTGGATTTGGGATGTCTACCCAAAACTCCTGGATTAATTAAGAAATGGTCACAGGTAAAATGATCAGATTACAAAAGCTGAAACCTAATCAACTCATTCAAGTCTGAGTGGTAGGACGAGGGAATGATTTCAGGAGACGGGAGGTAGTCATGGTTGGACGAGAGGAATCAAGGGGGGGGACAACTTGGAAGGGCTGTGCTTCCTGTCCATCCCCTTCACTCCCACGCTGCTTCCTGACCCCTCCACTAGCTGAGCAGCTTCCCTCCTCCACTGGCTGCTCCCACCATAATGTCACACCTTGGCCCAGGGCAATGGATTTGGCCATCTAAGGACTGAGACCTCTGAAACTGTGAGCTCCAAATGAACTTTTCCACCTCTAAGTTGTTCTTGTAGGGCATGTCAGTTGCAGCAGCAAAAAAAAAAAAAAAAGAAAAGAAAGAAAGTAAAAAAAGTTGACTAAAACAAGTGACCCACTTGGATGAAATTAGATACATTTAGCAACCCATGTGTCCTGCTAAACAGACCACTCACATGAGGACTGCAGTGAAGGTCAGGACTCACGTGATCCACAAGCTCCAAACTTGGGCCAACAGCAGTGATCCAGGAGGAGTCCTACAACCAGCCCTTCTAACAACAGAGAGCAAAGGATGGTAATGAAAGGCACACAGTCACCATGGAGGCCAGATTACCACCCTCATCCACTCTGTCATTTAGGACATTTATTTCACTGATTCTTAATAAGTGAATAATTCCAAACTGAATAATGAGCCAGAACTACAATCTTGACAATGTTCTCAGGATCATCTTAAGCCAAAGAGAGCATGTGGGAGTGATTGCTCTTTGACCTTTGAGTACTTCATACCTCTCCAGATGTTTTCATAATGGAAGAACATGCAATCTTATTCATTTAAATGTACCTATATTTGATAATTCTCTTCTTGATTCAATTACACGAACAGAATGAACATACAGGAACCCTAGAAGCAAACAAATTAACTGTTCTGAACGGATATATAAAAAGATAACTAATAACAGCAGAATTTGAATAAGTAGGAGAACTCAGATCCAGAGGTAAACTCCATTCTATGAAGAAGAGGGCAGAGAAGATAGCAACAAATGAACATGAGTCCACATTCCCAAGGAACACGGAGACGTTGATGCAATTGCCCTTGGAGGGAGATACCAAAGGATCTCAGATGCCGCAGGTATTCACAGTCCTCACTCATACAGATCCGGATGTCATCATCGATTCAACAGCTTTCCTCCACCTTTCCCACAATGGCTACTCTCAGATTCATTAATTTATACTTGACTGGTACAGTCCCCATGCTAGCCAAACCATCCCACCCAGGATCATTCAACCGGACTCACACTGATGGGCTGCTCCTCTCTGGTGTGTCTGAAGGGCAGCAGACCACAAAGCCATACTCCTGTCCACAGGCCACCTCCAATCTGAGGAGCAGAGGGCAGAGAAGGTAGCAACTAACGGTATACGCTCCCCCTTGAAATCTGTCACCCTGAGACAGTTCTGCAATCCTCGTGCATTGCACTCAGGGAAGGACCTCAGATCCAGAGGTTAGTCACTTCCTCCCTCAGACACCTCCAGCAGTCATCATCAATACACTATGGGTCCTCACTTTTCCCCCAAGGGGCTACTCTCTCATTCCTTCACTGAGTAAATCACAACTCGAATGAGGAGAAGCCCACAGAATGCCACCCCACCAAGAGGGGACCGCTGCCCGCGACTCACACCTCTCTGCAGCCCCTGCCCGCCATGGGCTCATCACACCTCAGCATGGAGCCATCTTCCTGTCCATCGGCCTCGTCCAATCTGAGAACATGAGGGCAAAGAAGAGGGCAAAAATGGATGTGGGCCCCACTTTTCTCCTCTCACAAAGACCCTTTTGTGCCATCACCACCGACTGGAGTGACGGAAGGACCTCAGATCCAGAGGTTAGTCACTTCCTCACTCAGACACCTCCAGCAGTCATCATCGAGCCCAACAAGTTCTCACTTTGTCCAACCTGTGCTACTTTCTAATTCATTAAGCAATGTGTTGATGGACTGACTACAAGCTCTACACATCCCACCTTGTCCCAAGCAGGAGCACACAGAAGGACTCACACATGGCGCCGCTGCTCCACCTCAGCACGATCCTTAGGGCACCAGTCCATGCAGCCATCCTCCTGTCCACAGCACATTCTGAGAAACACAGGGCACAGGAGAACACCACAAATGGACACGTGCCCTACTTTGCCCCTGGCACTCTGAGACTCTCGGTCAATCGTCCTTGGTGGGAGATACTGAAGGATCTCAGGTGCCACAGGTATTCACAGTCCTCACTCATACAGATCCGGATGTCATCATCAATCCAACAGCTTTCCTCCACCTTTCCCACAACGGCTACTCTCAGATTCATTAATTTATACTTGACTGGTACAGTCCCCATGCTAGCCAAACCATCCCACCCAGGATCATTCAACCGGACTCACACTGATGGGCAGCTCCTCTCAGGAGGGTCCTAAGGGCAGCAGACCATGGAGCCATCCTCCTGTCCACAGGCAAAGTCCAATCTGAGGAACAGAGGGCAAAGAAGGTGGCAACTAGTAAACATACGTCACTCGCTTGCCATCTCTCACACTGAGAAATTTCTGCAATCCTCGAGCACTGCTCTCAGAAAAGCAAATAAGATCCAGAGGCAAGTCACTGTCCTCAGGTATACACCTCCAGCAGTCAACATCGATTTCTATGGGTCCTGATTTTTCCACAAAGGGGCTACGGTCTCATTCATTCGCTGAGTATATCACAACTTGAATAAGGTGATGCTTTCAGAATGCCACCCCCACCAAGAGGGGACCCCTGCACGGGACTCATACTTCTCTTCAGCCCCCGCCCGCCATGGGCTCATCACACCTCAGCATGGAGCCATCTTGGTGTCCATCGGCCTCGTCCAATCTGAGAACATGAGGGCGGAGTAGAGGGCAAAAATGAAGGTGGGCCCCACTTTTCCCTTCTCACAAAGACACTTTTATGCCATCACCACCGACTGCAGTGAGGGAAGGACCTCAGATCCAGAGGCAAGTCACCGTCCTCACTCAGACACCTCCAGCAGTCATCATCGAGCCCAACAAGTTCTCACTTTGTCCAACCTGTGCTACTTTCTAATTCATTAAGCAATGTGTTGACAGACTGACTACAAGCTCTACACATTGCACCCTATCCCATGCAGGAACATGGAGAAGGACTCACATGGGCCTTCTGCTCCACCTCAGTAGAATCCTTAGGGCATCTGTCCATGGAGCCATCCTCCTGTCCACAGGACGCATCCATTCTGAGAAACACAGGGCACAGGAGAACACCACAAATGGACACGTGCCCTACTGTGACTCTGGCACTCTGAGACTCTCACTCAATCGCCCTTGGTGGGAGATACCGAAGGATCTCAGGCGCCACAGGTATTCACAGTCCTCACTCATACAGATCCACATGTCATCATCAATCCAACAGCTTTCCTCCACCTTTCCCACAACGGCTACTCTCAGATTCATTAATTTATACTTGACTGGTACAGTCCCCATGCTAGCCAAACCGTCCCACTCACGATCATTCACCAGGACTCACACTTATGGGCAGCTCCTCTCAGGAGGGTCCTAAGGGCAGCAGACCACGGAGTCATCCTCCTGTCCACAGGCAAAGTCCAATCTGAGGAACAGAGGGCAAAGAAGGTGGCAACTAGTAAACATACGTCACTCGCTTGCCATCTCTCACACTGAGAAATTTCTGCAATCCTCGAGCACTGCTCTCAGAAAAGCAAATAAGATCCAGAGGCAAGTCACTGTCCTCAGGTATACACCTCCAGCAGTCAACATCGATTTCTATGGGTCCTGATTTTTCCACAAAGGGGCTACGGTCTCATTCATTCGCTGAGTATATCACAACTTGAATAAGGTGATGCTTTCAGAATGCCACCCCCACCAAGAGGGGACCCCTGCACGGGACTCATACTTCTCTTCAGCCCCCGCCCGCCATGGGCTCATCACACCTCAGCATGGAGCCATCTTGGTGTCCATCGGCCTCGTCCAATCTGAGAACATGAGGGCGGAGTAGAGGGCAAAAATGAAGGTGGGCCCCACTTTTCCCTTCTCACAAAGACACTTTTATGCCATCACCACCGACTGCAGTGAGGGAAGGACCTCAGATCCAGAGGCAAGTCACCGTCCTCACTCAGACACCTCCAGCAGTCATCATCGAGCCCAACAAGTTCTCACTTTGTCCAACCTGTGCTACTTTCTAATTCATTAAGCAATGTGTTGACAGACTGACTACAAGCTCTACACATTGCACCCTATCCCATGCAGGAACATGGAGAAGGACTCACATGGGCCTTCTGCTCCACCTCAGTAGAATCCTTAGGGCATCTGTCCATGGAGCCATCCTCCTGTCCACAGGACGCATCCATTCTGAGAAACACAGGGCACAGGAGAACACCACAAATGGACACGTGCCCTACTGTGACTCTGGCACTCTGAGACTCTCACTCAATCGCCCTTGGTGGGAGATACCGAAGGATCTCAGGCGCCACAGGTATTCACAGTCCTCACTCATACAGATCCACATGTCATCATCAATCCAACAGCTTTCCTCCACCTTTCCCACAACGGCTACTCTCAGATTCATTAATTTATACTTGACTGGTACAGTCCCCATGCTAGCCAAACCATCCCACTCACGATCATTCACCAGGACTCACACTGATGGGCAGCTCCTCTCAGGAGGGTCCTAAGGGCAGCAGACCATGGAGCCATCCTCCTGTCCACAGGCAAAGTCCAATCTGAGGAACAGAGGGCAAAGAAGGTGGCAACTAGTAAACATACGTCACTCGCTTGCCATCTCTCACACTGAGAAATTTCTGCAATCCTCGAGCACTGCTCTCAGAAAAGCAAATAAGATCCAGAGGCAAGTCACTGTCCTCAGGTATACACCTCCAGCAGTCAACATCGATTTCTATGGGTCCTGATTTTTCCACAAAGGGGCTACGGTCTCATTCATTCGCTGAGTATATCACAACTTGAATAAGGTGATGCTTTCAGAATGCCACCCCCACCAAGAGGGGACCCCTGCACGGGACTCATACTTCTCTTCAGCCCCCGCCCGCCATGGGCTCATCACACCTCAGCATGGAGCCATCTTGGTGTCCATCGGCCTCGTCCAATCTGAGAACATGAGGGCGGAGTAGAGGGCAAAAATGAAGGTGGGCCCCACTTTTCCCTTCTCACAAAGACACTTTTATGCCATCACCACCGACTGCAGTGAGGGAAGGACCTCAGATCCAGAGGCAAGTCACCGTCCTCACTCAGACACCTCCAGCAGTCATCATCGAGCCCAACAAGTTCTCACTTTGTCCAACCTGTGCTACTTTCTAATTCATTAAGCAATGTGTTGACAGACTGACTACAAGCTCTACACATTGCACCCTATCCCATGCAGGAACATGGAGAAGGACTCACATGGGCCTTCTGCTCCACCTCAGTAGAATCCTTAGGGCATCTGTCCATGGAGCCATCCTCCTGTCCACAGGACGCATCCATTCTGAGAAACACAGGGCACAGGAGAACACCACAAATGGACACGTGCCCTACTGTGACTCTGGCACTCTGAGACTCTCACTCAATCGCCCTTGGTGGGAGATACCGAAGGATCTCAGGCGCCACAGGTATTCACAGTCCTCACTCATACAGATCCACATGTCATCATCAATCCAACAGCTTTCCTCCACCTTTCCCACAACGGCTACTCTCAGATTCATTAATTTATACTTGACTGGTACAGTCCCCATGCTAGCCAAACCGTCCCACTCACGATCATTCACCAGGACTCACACTTATGGGCAGCTCCTCTCAGGAGGGTCCTAAGGGCAGCAGACCACGGAGTCATCCTCCTGTCCACAGGCCAGGTCCAATCTGAGGAGCAGAGGGCAGAGAAGAAGGCAACTAATGGTATACGTGCCCCTCCCCTTGGAATCTCCCACACTGAGACTGTTCTGCAATCCTCGTGCATTGCACTCAGGGAAGGAACTCAGATCCAGAGGCAAGTCACCGACCTCACTCAGACACCTCCAGCAGTCATCATCGAGCCCAACAAGTTCTCACTTTGTCCAACCTGTGCTACTTTCTAATTCATTAAGGAATGTGTTGATGGACTGACTACTAGCTCTACAAATCCCACCTTGTCCCAAGCAGGAGAACACAGAAGGACTCACACATGGCGCTGCTGCTCCACCTCAGCATGATCCTTAGGGCATCTGTCCATGGAGCCATCCTCCTGTCCACAGGACGCATCCATTCTGAGAAACACAGGGCACAGGAGAACACCACAAATGGACACGTGCCCTACTGTGACTCTGGCACTCTGAGACTCTCACTCAATCGTCCTTGGTGGGAGATACCGAAGGATCTCAGATGCCACAGGTATTCACAGTCCTCACTCATACAGATCCGGATGTCATCATCAATCCAACAGCTTTCCTCCACCTTTCCCACAATGGCTACTCTCAGATTCATTAATTTATACTTGACTGGTACAGTCCCCATGCTAGCCAAACCATCCCACCCAGGATCATTCAACCGGACTCACACTGATGGGCAGCTCCTCTCAGGAGGGTCCTAAGGGCAGCAGACCATGGAGCCATCCTCCTGTCCACAGGCAAAGTCCAATCTGAGGAACAGAGGGCAAAGAAGGTGGCAACTAGTAAACATACGTCACTCGCTTGCCATCTCTCACACTGAGAAATTTCTGCAATCCTCGAGCACTGCTCTCAGAAAAGCAAATAAGATCCAGAGGCAAGTCACTGTCCTCAGGTATACACCTCCAGCAGTCAACATCGATTTCTATGGGTCCTGATTTTTCCACAAAGGGGCTACGGTCTCATTCATTCGCTGAGTATATCACAACTTGAATAAGGTGATGCTTTCAGAATGCCACCCCCACCAAGAGGGGACCCCTGCACGGGACTCATACTTCTCTTCAGCCCCCGCCCGCCATGGGCTCATCACACCTCAGCATGGAGCCATCTTGGTGTCCATCGGCCTCGTCCAATCTGAGAACATGAGGGCGGAGTAGAGGGCAAAAATGAAGGTGGGCCCCACTTTTCCCTTCTCACAAAGACACTTTTATGCCATCACCACCGACTGCAGTGAGGGAAGGACCTCAGATCCAGAGGCAAGTCACCGTCCTCACTCAGACACCTCCAGCAGTCATCATCGAGCCCAACAAGTTCTCACTTTGTCCAACCTGTGCTACTTTCTAATTCATTAAGCAATGTGTTGATGGACTGACTACAAGCTCTACACATCCCACCTTGTCCCAAGCAGGAGCACACAGAAGGACTCACACATGGCGCCGCTGCTCCACCTCAGCACGATCCTTAGGGCACCAGTCCATGCAGCCATCCTCCTGTCCACAGCACATTCTGAGAAACACAGGGCACAGGAGAACACCACAAATGGACACGTGCCCTACTTTGCCCCTGGCACTCTGAGACTCTCGGTCAATCGTCCTTGGTGGGAGATACTGAAGGATCTCAGGTGCCACAGGTATTCACAGTCCTCACTCATACAGATCCACATGTCATCATCAATCCAACAGCTTTCCTCCACCTTTCCCACAACGGCTACTCTCAGATTCATTAATTTATTCTTGATTGGTAGTGTCCCCATTCTAGCCAAACCATCCCACTCACAATCATTCACCAGGACTCACACTGATGGGCTGCTCCTCTCTGGAGTGTCTGAAGGGCAGCAGACCACAAAGCCATACTTCCTGTCCACAGGCCACGTCCGATCTGAGGAGCAGAGGGCAGAGAAGGTAGCAACAAACGGTATACGCTCCCCCTTGACATCTGTCACCCTGAGACTGTTCTGCAATCCTCGTGCATTGCACTCAGGGAAGGACCTCAGATCCAGAGGTTAGTCACTTCCTCCCTCAGACACCTCCAGCAGTCATCATCAATACACTATGGGTCCTCACTTTTCCCCCAAGGGGCTACTCTCTCATTCCTTCACTGAGTAAATCACAACTCGAATGAGGAGAAGCCCACAGAATGCCACCCCACCAAGAGGGGACCGCTGCCCGCGACTCACACCTCTCTGCAGCCCCTGCCCGCCATGGGCTCATCACACCTCAACATGGAGCCATCTTGGTGTCCATCAGCCTTGTCCAATCTGAGAACATGAGGGCAAAGAAGAGGGCAAAAATGGATGTGGTCCCCAGTTTTCTCCACTCACAAAGACACTGTTATGCCATCACCACCGACTGCAGTGAGGAAAGGACCTCAGATCCAGAGGTTAGTCACCGTCCTCACTCAGACACCTCCAGCAGTCATCATCGAGCCCAACAAGTTCTCACTTTGTCCAACCTGTGCTACTTTCTAAATCATTAAGCAATGTGTTGACAGACTGACTACAAGCTCTACACATTGCACCCTATCCCATGCATGAACATGGAGAAGGACTCACATGGGCCTTCTGCTCCACCTCAGTAGGATCCTTAGGGCATCAGTCCATGGAACCATCCTCCTGTCCACAGCACACATCCATTCTGAGAAACACAGGGCACAGGAGAACACCACTAATGGACACGTACCCTACTGTGACTCTGGCACTCTGAGACTCTCCATCAATTGCCCTTGGTGGGAGATACCGAAGGATCTCAGGTGCCACAGGTATTCACAGTCCTCACTCATACAGATCCGGATGTCATCATCAATCCAACAGCTTTCCTCCACCTTTCCCACAATGGCTACTCTCAGATTCATTAATTTATACTTGACTGGTACAGTCCCCATGCTAGCCAAACCATCCCACTCACGATCATTCAACCGGACTCACACTGATGGGCAGCTCCTCTCAGGAAGGTCCTAAGGGCACCAGACAATGGAGCCATCCTCCTGTCCACAGGCCAAGTCAAATCTGAGGAGCAGAGGGCAGGAAATGGGGCAAAAAATGAAGTTTCTCCCCGCTTTTTTTCTGTCATATTCAGAGTGTTATATAATCTTCTTGCTTTTCTTTTAGTGCAGAATCTCAGATCCAAATGCTTGTCTCTTTCCCCACTCATATACCTCTGCATCATAATCCAACAGGATATGTTCTTTTTACTTCCACCCATTGCTAATGTAATTTAAATTCATTATTTCATTAATTTGCTAATTATAAATGTCATTATTCATCAAGTCTGATGTGTCTTGTTTTCTTTATTCTGCATTGGAACCTTTGTAATTTGACACCTCAGTGCTAGTCAAAATTCTCACAGATACACAATCAATCTTCAACTTTCTGTTATTTCTTTAATTACCCAACTTTACATTTTTCATTTTGCTTTACATCTTTTAATAATTCTGTCAATAATTTTATGCATACTACCCCATATCAAGCAAGAATTCCTACCACACCTCACATTGGTGTATAACTCCTCCTCACAATGCATCGTCTTCCTGTCCGCAGGCCATGTCCACTCTGAGGTGGAGAGAGCACATGAGATGATAGCTGTTTGTATGTGTTCACTACTGCACTCTGCTTTTTCCTACTATTTGTTCCTTATTTAGATATTCATTATTCTACCTTTCCTCTTCCAGAAAATGTATGTCTGAACTTTTGAGTGAACTAGCTATAAACATTGTTGAATAATGTCTATGCTGAATTTTCTAAATAGATGTTTATTATGTGTCTTTTATTTTTTAGATTGTTTTAGTGTACGTTAACCATATGCATTGCCTCACCAGGTTTTACTGATACAGCATTTTTTTTACATAACCTATCTTTATATTCTTATATATTGGTTCTTTTATTAATCTTATTACAAAGGAATAAAAATGCATGATATGAGGTACAAGGCAAATACAGGCTATTTCCCTTATCTATCTGTAGGATTTTCCAGATCGAGGGCATGGACCATTTGTATTGATGGGCCTTTGATAAATATTTGCTAATTTTTTCTTCGTTGTACTAGTGATGGCTCTGAGGGCATCACATATGCAGGTAAGAGTTCCATCCCTGAGCTGTATCCAACCCTTTATTGAGGAAGGGAGCAGGGGGAGGAAGGGAGGGAAAACGAGAGGGAAAAAGTAAGTGGTGGGGATTGAAGTGAAACAAATGATATTCCATGCATGTATGATAAGGGAAATGAACACTGTTATGTGTAACTCAAGTGCTCCACGAAAACATAAAAAATAATTACAACACTGAATATTGACATGTGACAAATATTAGAAGGTAAATATATTTCCCAATCCTTTTTAATTAGAAAAATATACTCACCAATGTAGTACTTTAGACAAAAACAAAAACAGTAACTTTTATTTTGAGACAGGTTCTCACTAAGTTTCTGAGACTCACCTCAAACTTCAAGTCCTCTTGCCTCAGCCTCCGGAGTAGTTGGGAATACAGGCATGTATCACTGTGCATGGCTTGTCTGATATTTTTTAATGATGCTATGTGGACTCTCAAGAAGTTGACTGTACCCAATGATGGGTATATAGCTCAGTGCAGAGCACTTGCCTAGCATGTGCAAGGCCCTGGATTCTAGGATATCCCTAGTACCATACAAACAAGAGAAATAAAATGAAAGAAATGACTGAACTCAAGACAAGAACACTGTCTATATGACTCTTTTTGTATAATCTAATTATGAAAGTAAAATAAAAATCTATGAACAAAAGATAAAAATCAAATACACTCTATATTTCCTACCATCTGTGTGCAGCATCCTCCAAACAGAAAGATTGATTCAGATTTCATTAAGAAACAAACAAAAAAATGATCTCCTCAGAAGAAAGAAGTAACAGGAGAATGTGATATGGCACAGTGCTTAATTTAGCTTAGCCAATCTCCTCTGCAGGCTACTTCAAGGAGATAACAATAAAAAGATTGGGACATTCTGTCCACTGACCCATAATTTCTATCTCCAATTTACATGTCACTTAGATATTTATTAATTTAGGGTAATATTTGCTTACTTTTCTTCTTAGAAAGCTTCAAACATGGACAGAACTCGGGGCAATCACTGTTCCTTAGTGCATACACCATTGTTAGTCAACAAAGCTATCCACCTGCTCCATCTGTCATCCACTCCAGCACGCACTGGCATTCCCGCTTGCTACTGCTTTAGCCACGAACAGTGTTTCACCTCTTCATTTTTATTCACTTATACGTTTGTTTTCATACTACCATTGATGTTTTTTGGATGACATTTTCAAAGCTCATGGACAAGACCACAAACCAGCCCTTGGGTATTCCTGTCCCCATCTATGGCATCACACTGAATATGGGCAAGGACTAGATCCTGTGTGAGTGGTGTCCAGTGCTTCACATGGAACATCCACAGCACAGCCTCCCCTGTCTTCTGCATCTCAGGACTGGCCCTCTTTCCCAGCATGCACATCTACTCTTCTTTATGGAATTACCAAACCACTTAAAGCTGGGTCAAGTGGAGGCACCCCCAGTCCCAGCTACTCAGGAGGCTGACGGAGAAGATTCCTTGAGACCAGGAGTTTGAGATCACCTAGGGCAACATAACCTTGTGAGATCCCAGAGGGCAGAGGTTGAAGACGGGGAGAGAAACCAAGAAGGAGACACATGCAAATCACAAAAAGAGCAAGCTCTTTGATGTCCCTAGAAGTCAATCACATTATATTTATAAAAACCTAAAATCTTTCATTAATGAAACTTAGGCTTCTTTTATACATTAAAGTAAGATTTCATATTAACGTGAAATATTAATCATTGGCATAAACCAAGCAACCACCAAATATGACCCATGCTGATGTCTCTGTTCGGAGCCTGCTGAGGCAAGAGCTCACCACCATAGGGATCACCCTTGAATCAGCACAGGTACATCCACTCCAAGGAGCACAGAGCAGAGCAGAAGACTGAAAACACTGAGACATTCTGTCAACTGATCCCCAGGCCTCCCTCTAATTACCTAGTCTCCCAGGTTATTTGTGATGATATTTATTTTTCTCTTAACAAATCAAACACTAAATGTATAAATATCTCAGATCAAACAGTATTATGTATTCCCTTTCCATTACTATATTTAGTCAAAGACAATATACACAGGAGGAGGAAGTACATTTGTTCCATTATCATTCATTCCACTTTATGATTAATATTATTTTACTTATTATATAGTTTAACAATGAACATGGTTACCACCTTTATGCATCATATGTTCGCTTATGTGGCCACTGATACCATTGATTCCTTGTAATACCATCATGATGAATTCATCAACACAACAGCCTAACACAAGATCCTTGTATGTTCCTGGCAACACTTTTTAGGATGGGTCACATGGAGGGAACAGACTGTCAACTCACCTTGGTCAACATGTTCCGAACACACAGAGAGAGCTGCAGAGCTCCTGCCCCAAAGAGAGTGCTAAAGTCAACTGGAGCATGTCCATCCTGGAAAGTAGAAAACAGAGGAGGGGATAAAACCAGGGCATCCTCCCCAGACCCCTGCTCTGTGCAGAATCTATCATCTAGCCAGTCACATGTGCAAAATCATTCCTTAAAAGGTCGGCATTTCATTTTCTCTTAAGAAAGCGAACAACTTTGAAATTGCCATTGGCACAAGAGTACCTTATAATTCATTCTGTGTTAAGCACAAAAACCAAGCCCATAACTTCGTGCCCAGCATCTCCCTATGGGACCCCTCTGAATGGGGAATGGACAAGAGTCCTTGGCATTGGACCTCAGAGTTTCAGACACATGTAGTCATCATGCTTGACTCACACACCACCAGTCGTCATCATCGGTCCAGGAAGGGGCCATTTGTTCTTGACTTATTTCTAGATGATTTGTTGATTAATTCAGAAATTCACTAATAATAATTTTAAAGCACTATGATCCACAAAACCCATGAGGAATCCTAATATCCCTAACTTGCATATGAAATCATTCTCTGATCAATATCTCCTTTACTGGGCGGGGGCTCTAGTTCAGTGGTAGAGTGCTTGCCTTGCAGGTGTGAGGCCTGGGGTTCGATCCTCAGAACCACATAAAAATAATTAAACAAATAAAGATAGTTTGTCCATCTACAACTAAAAAAAAAAAAATTTTTAAAGTATCTCCTTTACTAAAAATCCTCACTTTTCATAAATGAATTAATAAATAGAGTACTCTGTGTGCACCCTGTGCTTGTCATTGGACCCTAGCGGGCCCTCTCCATATGGCACAGCTTTAATGCTACAGTGAACATCCTTAAGCCAACACAAGGGCACCATGACTCACATCAGTCTCCAAACCCATGAAGGATGCACGAACCATCCCGAGGGAGTTCCTTCCAATGTGTACATCAGAGCTGTAATCAGTGATTCTGAGTACATCATTCCCTTTCTCTCAAGAAAATGAACAACCTCAAACTTGCCACTGACCCAGAACACAAACCCTGTCTGTAATTCACACTGTATCATCATCAGCCAAAGAGCTGCCACTCAAGTGCCATTCATTTCTTATTTCCTTTCATGTTTCCAATGTACATTAATCATTCTTCTGGCCTCATCAGAAAATTCTGTACTTCAGCAATGCTTCATCTATTTTATGTCGACTTATTTATCTATTTGTTCACTGATTCTTTCATTGATCAATAATAATGGTAGAAAGACAGTGTGTAAAAACAAAGACAAGATTGTCTTTATGTTGGGCCTCAGAGTGTCATACATACATTTTTAATCTTTGACTCACACTAGCATGTCTTGTTGGCCTGGGGAAGGCCCACAATTTCTTCATTCATTTCTGAATTATTTAATTGATTAATTCAGTAATTACAATTTTAAAACACTATGAATGACAAAGGTCCAAGAAGAGACTTAAGATCCCAAATACTCAACTAGGATCATTCCCATTATACTACATCCCTCTCACTCATTACCCTTAGTATTTCTGATATACATTAATCAATAATACCTCATATGAATCCCTTATTTGCCACTAGGCAACAATTTGCCTTTATTTATTATATTTCACGCTTTTTAATAATCAGTGCTTTCAATCTCCATAGTTTCAGTTACTCAGGATGGCAATGATCCGAGAATATTTAATTAAAAATTTCAGGAAAAAAAAATCATGTTTTAAATAACTTTTATTCCAGTATATGTGATAACAGCTCTATTTTATCATCAGTTATTGTGGACCACTAACTGCTCTTAATTTATAATCCAACTATTTTAAGTACATGCATACAGGGAAAAACATAAGTGTGTGTAGGGTTCAGGGCTGTATCCAGTCTTGGCATTCACTGGGGGTCCTGAAACACATCCCAGATGGACCAGGAGAACTATTGTGTCCTTAAATAAGTCCCTAAATCAGGGGTAAGAACATCAGCTACACAGTGCTCTCCAGGTTCCTAACATAACATGCAACCCAAGCAGAGCCCTTCAGCCCGGGGAGGGGTGCATTCTGAGGAGTGTGAATGAGAGCAAGTGCTTTTTAAATGAGGACATTCTGTACCCTGGTCCTTGTTTTTTACCTCACATTTAGCCACTCACTGAGGTAATCAGTAATTTGAAATATACATTCCATATGAAAACGAACAATTTTGCACATACTCCTGACAGAAAATGAACCTTTGTCTATAACGTACTCTCTCTAAATTATCCTTTGCCAAAAAGGTGAGCACTCGTGGGGCTCTCCTTAAACTGGACTTGGGGTTCACATTACTTTAATAGTTTTCTGGAATCATCCATGTTTTAGTTCATTCACGTCTATTTATTTATATTTATTGATGGGTCGTTTCATAGGTATAAGCATGACAGTTTGAAGACACATGGCCACAGGTACGAGACCAAGGCTCCGTGAACCCTGACACCTGCCTACAGGATCCCACCCACAGGAGGGGATGCGTTTTCCACTCTGACCTGAGCTCCAGGCACCTCTTCCACACATATGACGTATATGGCCCCTGCAGTCATCACTGGCCTAGACTGCCATCTTCCACCACTGTTACCTGACTTCTTTCATGATTCATTTGATTATATTTGGTAATGAAAATTTGAGAATATAAATTAAAAATTTTTAAATGCTACCATTCAGAAGAGTTAGGAACGTCTTTTTGTATTAGAAGAGGCTTTATAACCCTGATCTGCACACAAAGAAGTACTCTCCTATTATTATGTCCTTTGTGTGTATTATCCTGTTTTGTGGCTACATTCATTAATACAAAGCTTCAATATCCATAGATGTCACAAGAAACAATTGTGTTCTTTAACTACTTCAATCTCTTTTTCTGAAAAAAGTAAGATTTTATTTATGTAGAATTAAAGCAGGCAAAGAGTTGAAAAATAAGCAAATAGAGGATTTTCTTTTTCAAATTTATATTTATATGGGGCTTAAAAGAGCAACTTAATTTAATTTCTAAAATTTTTATTTGTACAATTATCACAATTAAAAGCCTTCTGTAATCCTGAATCTCACCCCTGAACAGAATCAATTGCAAATATTTCTCTGTGTTTTTAGGTATTGTTTCTATTTCTAAAACATATGTTTCCCAGGGCTGGGGTTGTGGCTTACAGGTAGAGTGCTCGCCTAGCATGCATAAGGCACTGGGCTCTATCATCAGCACATAGAAAATAAAGATGTTGTGTCCACCTAAAAAAAAGTAAATATTAAAAGAAAACAGAATATGTTTCCTGTACCTGCCAAACTCATTTTCTTCTTGTCCTTCCAGGTTTTGCTTTCAATTTTAAACACTATCGATTACCTGGGTCCTAATGTAGACATTTCTCTATGAGAAGATTGATACTAAATGCTTTTATCTCCTACCAAACTCCAAATCAAAATATCACACTTTTAATAATACATTCATAATTGTAGGATGAAGAAAGACCCTGACCTGAGGGAGAGAACTTTAACCATTACTCACACGAATCCCAGCACTCTTAAGCAACCACAGCTAGTGACCAGGGAAGAATGTAAGTCACCTCAGTGCCTCATTCCAAGAGTCAAAAGGAAGCTCTGTGTGCACTGATTTCTATGTTCTTCATTTCATTCATGCAGTCATTCAGCTGTTTATTACTATTTCATTTGTGCTGTGTGTGTTTGTGTGTATGCATATGTATGTGTATATTTTGTGCTTCTGTATGAACACATATGCGTGCATGCACATACATCTTACAAAAGGAATATTTCCATCTTGAGCCTGACGCAGAATAAGAAAACTGACTCTTATTTACTGTCTATACAATTCTTACCTAAAATGGTAAGATTGTTTCTAAATAGCCATAAAGTGTTATATATTTTAAACAATATTTCTATTTTAACTTAAATATCTGCACATATAACCAATATTTCCTGCCTCAATGTAAATGTTCATAAAGAATACATCACCTCTTCTCTATGAATTTATTACATTAGCTTAATGACACATTAATAATGAACCTATTGCCATAAATGCAATGACATCATGTGTATACATCCCTGATTTTTTTCTAGAGTCAATTCCAATAGAGAAAATGGACTAATTCTGCAGTGTGTTGGACCTCAGAGTTTCAGACACATATTATTCATAGTCTGTAACACAAATTGTCATCATTGCTATCACTGGTCCCTGACTGGATAACCTTTTCTGCATTTGTTCTGATGTTCTGATCAATAAAAAGGTTATAACATTAATAACAACAAAACTGCATGGTTTACAAAAACCAAAAAGATCTTTGGACATCAGTCTAAGAAACAATTATCAACATAAGAGTAAAATTAAACTGAATAACTTAATGTTTAATCTGATACTAATAATTAGGTCATGGTAAATATTTTATTCACTTAAAACTTTTTAAGTTTTTAATTGAGAGATAAGATTCCTTCAGTGGATGAATGGATAAAAAAAAATGTGGCATGTATACACAACAGAATTTTACTCAGCAATAAAAGAGAATAAAATCATGACATATGCAGGTAAATGGATGGCATTGGAGAAGATAATGCTAAGTGAAGTTAGCCAATACCCAAAAAAAACAAATGCCGAATGTTTTCTCTGATATAAGGAGGCTGACTTATAGTGCGGTGGGACGGGGAACATGGGAGGAATAGACGAATTCTAGATGGGGCAGAGGGGAGGGAGGGAAAGGGAGGAGGCAGGGGAATAGATGAATTCTAGATGGGGCAGAGGGGAGGGAGGGAAAGGGAGGAGGCAAGGATGGTGGAATGTGATGGACATCATTATCCAAAATACATGTATGAAGACACGAATTCGCTGTCAACCTACTTTATAAACAAACAGAGATATGAAAAATTGTGGTATATATGTGTAATAAGAATTGTGATGCAAAAAAACACACAAGTACATGTATAAAGACATGAATTGGTGTGAACATACTTTATATAAAGATATAAAAAATTGTGCTCTATATGTGTAATAAGAATTGTAATACATTCCACTGTCGTGTATTTAAAAAAATAAAATCCATAATAAAAAAAAGAAAAAAAAGACCTATGTATTCCTCATGTATAACATTGTACAATCTATACAGATTGTACAATGACTAAATCTAGCTAATCAATATATGCATTACCTCATATATTTATGAATTTTGAGGTGAGAACATAGAAGGTCTCCTTTCATATATTTTAAAAATATAATATATATTATTAACAACAGCATAATATTGTGTAACATACCTTTTGAATTTATTTTCCTTATTGAATTAACTTAATAGTATTTTATTTACCATGAACACACTCAAATGAGTAAAGCTAAGAAAGAACTTTGGCAAAAACTCACCTTAAGTCTTTCTTAACTCAAAGGAAGAATGACATTTTTGGTCACAAGAGAAGCTTCAATCAGGTGACTGCGTCACTTCCAAAGAGTACAGAGCAGGGGACATGATGAAAACCTTCTCTCCATTGTCCATGTTATCTACTATAAATCAGAAATTTAGACATTGATTAATCTATTGTAATTAGATTTCTTTTCCTCTTAATAAAATCTCAAATTTGCCAAGAGTAATGATTAGCTATTACTTATCATGAGAATTTTCATCTGCATATTATATCTGTGTTGACAATCATTTAGCTAACTATATATTTTATTAATAAACAATGCTTGACCATCTTCATCTTTCTTAATTTACATCTTTAATGATACATTCTTGATCACTTACATTATTTTCAAAACTCATGAACACAAGGATCAAAAAATAAGACCCTCCAACACTGATATTGAAAGATAAAAGATCAGAAATGAAGAAGGGACCTCAGAGTTTCAGACACCAGGTGCTCATCGCAAGTCACTCACATGCAACCAGATGTCATGATTGGTCCAGTGCTAAGCCCCCTTTCAACTAAAACTAATAGAAATTGATTTGTTGGACAATTCATCGATAATTATACATGAATAACAAAACACAAGAGTACTATCATTCACCTATTAATTAGCCGATAATATTTATGAGAGCCTATGATTCAAAACACGTAAACCAAGGCAAGAACAAAGACCAAGACCCACACTGACCTCCAGATCTGCTGGAGAGTCACCCATGGAGCACCTGGCCACGGAGGAGTTCCAAACCAGCTCCAAGAGGGTCCACTGGGGACAAGTGCACAGCAGACCCAAGGAAAGAAAAGCAAACAAACAACACACTGAGACATTCTCTCCACTGACCCTTGCTTTTCACTCTTCATTGAGAAACTCACTCATGTGGCCTCTGCATGTTAACTGAAAGGGTATTGTTTTAGCTCTCAGCAAAAGTAGCTAATTCAAAATGGCCCCAGACCACAGCAGGAACCCTGCAGGGTCCCTGCACTCACTGTGTCCTCTAAGCCATGAAGGCTTGGCCATGGAACACCAGCACAGATTGGACTTGTGTGCTGACACCATGTGTTCCCTGACCCACCACTGAGTTCTGTCATTAAACAATGCCTCAGTGCGCCATTGTCTGGCATTTTCTCATCTAACTATAGTTGTAGGATTTGCAAGTGTAACCACACAGGGGAAGACCAAGATCCTTCCATGTTCCTGCCTGTGTCCTGAGGATGGTGCCTACCAAAAGACTTCTATTCCTCTCATGTTGGACATCATGTCCAGACACGCTTTCTCCCTCATATGGGGCTCATGTGACACCAGCCAAGAGCACAAGGTCATGTCTTGGTCTCTTCATGGATCATTCATTTGCTCCTTTGTTTTGATTAGGTAATTAATTAATGTATAAGAATAAAATGAAACATGATGTCCAGAACCTAAGCTGCTGGACAAATCCAACATCTGTCTGTAGAATCCTCTGTCAAACATACAGCATCTCTCAATATTCAACCTCCGTGTGGCTCACGATCAATTAATAAATGTAAAGTTCCTCATTATATTCATTATTGGGGCTATGGTTAGTTTTTATGGGTTTAAATTTTTTTAGAAAAGAAACATTAAATCTCACTAAGCTTCATCTATATTATTTGCCAGGAAGAAGCATCTGTGACATCCTGAGCTTTCTGCTCATGTATAGCTGGCTGGTGTAACATTATACATTGTATACTTCATGTGGGAACATTTTACCTTCTTGGGTTATATTTAATTTTTTAAAAGTAGCAATACTTCTTTAAAAAAAAAAAGCAGATAAAACTGGAACATCAGCTATTACTCACGTAATCCAAACTCCATGACAACATGATGGCAGCATTAATGGGCTCAAAATCATCCAGTCTGCGGAACAGAGAACAAAGCAGACCATTGATACAGGACACCTGTCCCCTGACCCTGGCTTTTCATATTCCCTGTACTTGTTCTACTAGGAATTCATTATCTGGAGGATATTTGTATCATTCTTTTGTACAAAAATGAATAACCAGAAATATTGTTTGTCCCGGATGCTGAGTAATACCTATCAATCACACTGTGTACAACACTCTTAGCCAAGGAAGGCACAGCAGTGTAACATTTACTTACATTGCTGTCAATAGTTGTAATACGTAACAATGACTGGTCAGGCCTCTTATAATAGTATTTACATTATACAGATTTTTCATTGATCCAAATATAATTATAGAATAAAAATCAATGAATACATTGACCAAAAATAAATATATTCTATATCACTAATGCCTGTTTAATAACATTATTTCAAGAAGAGAAAGCCAGACATGAGTTCATATTCTATGACTCATACGCCACCACTAGTCATCATCCTCTGTTTGCCCAAAGAGTTCTAATTTGTCTATTGATTAATCCATTCATTGCCTATTGATTAATTCATTAATGGAATAATTATAATTATAGAACCTTGATTCACAAAACCCACAGAAGAGCCACATTATTCCTAGTCTATTATGGAATCATTCCAGTGTTAGTATCTTGGAATTAATCCATTAATAACCCTCAATTTTTCATAGACACAGTATCAATACTTCATAGGGCACATATATCTATCAAAAATACACCGTCTATTTTTTATCGTATTTCACATTTTTTTATAATTCAGGAAGTACTCAAGAAAACCATCCAAACCAAGACAAGAACACTCCTATGACTCACAGTGGTCAGCAGCTTCTTCTAACCATGGACATGGAAGACCCTTCTGTCCACAGGTCGTATCCATTCTAGGGAGCAGAGGGCAGAGAAGATGACAACAAATTGAGAGGCGCCCTAGAGTCCACCTGTCACAGTGAGACCCTTAAGCAATCAGATCTGGTCGGAGTTGGAGAAGAACCTCAGATTCAAAGGCAGTCACTGTCCTCACTCGTACAGCTCCCAGGATCATCATTGTCCCACAGCAGCTGCTCGCTCACTCCGACCACCTCCTTTTCTGGATCATTATTCATGCATTAATTGAATGATCATAAGCCCTGTGCAAGTCACCCCGTCCCAAAGAGAAAGACTAACCACAACTCACACTGGGCTGTAGCTCCTCTCAACAGGGTGCTCATGGCTCCTGACCATGGAGCCGTCCGCCTGTCCACAGGCCAGGTCCGTTCTGAGAAGCAGAGGGCAGAGAAGATGACAACAATCGGAGAAGTGCCCCACTTTTAATTTGTCACAGGGAGACATTTAGACAAACACCCTTGGTGGGAGATAGGGAAGGACCTCAGATCCAGAGGTCCTCACCCATACACCTCCAGCAGTCATCCTTGATCTGTCTGACCATGGCTACTTTCTGATTCATTAATTTATACTTGACTGACACAAGCCTTATGCAAGCCAACCCATCTCAAACAGGAAGATTGACCAGGACTCACACTGATCGGCCGCTCCCCTCAGGAGGGTCCTAAGGGCACCAGACCACGGAGCCATCCTCCTGTCCACAGGCCAGGTCCAATCTGAGGAGCAGAGGGCAGAGAAGGTGGCAACTAATGGAGATGCGCCCCCCCCCTTGGCATCTCTCACACTTTAATGCGATTATCGTACATTGCACTTAGTGAAGGAACTCAGATCCAGAGGCAAGTCACAGTCCTCACTCAGACACCTCCAGCAGTCATCATCGACTCACTATGGGTTTTCAATCTGTCCAACCATTGCTACTTTCTAAGTTATTCATTCATTAATTGATAAATTATAAGCCTTTGATTCACTAAGTCTGAAATGCCTGGTTGTTTTACTCTGTATGTGTAATCATTCAACATTGACACCTCTGTGTCATATGCATAATCAAGGCAATGCTTCATGTCCCTCCTGTTATCTATGGGAGGTACAGAACGTCACATTTGTGCCTATGCTGTACACTTCCTGTGAATCAGTACATGGTCTTAAGCCTGCTACCCATTCGAAGTAGGAACGCTAGTTATGACTCACACAGGTCTGCAGCTCCTCCTCAGAAGGGCGCTAACAGCACCTGACCATGGGCCAGCCCTCTTGTCCAAAGGCAATGTCCACTCTGAGAAGAAGAGAGCAGAGATGTTGACAACAAATGGGGTGTGCTCACTGTTCATTCTTGATTTGTGCCAATTCATTAATTTGAACTTGCCATTGACCCAGAACACTGTCTATAATTAGGTCTACACCACCATTAGTCAAAAGGAGACATGCACACACCAGTTATTTCTCTTTGAACTGCACTATGATCTGTATGTGTTGATATGTTTCCTGCTTTACCACAAAGTTTCGGAACTGTACAATGTGGAACATATGAACACAAAGTTGTGATTCCTCTTTGGGGCCCCGCCTTTCACTTGGCCCTTGCTCAGTGTTATACTGCACAGGGAAGTAGGACATTCACTGTTCTTCTCTGGAGAAAACCAACATTACAGAACTTGATTATTGGCTGTAGATGTCATTCCTGTCCAGAGAAGGATGAGGGTGGAGACAGTTATATTCCTTGATAGATGTCTGTATATTTACTGTGTTCATGGTTTTAATTACTTACCCATGTACAGGACTGGTGGGAATGTGAGACCATCTTCACCATATTTTATCTGTACACTAATTCTTTCTTTGGGTCATTCCAAAAAGTGAGCCTTTAACTTTCCTGATATCAGTCTATGGGGGCGCTTTAAACAGAGGTGTAGACTACACCCACTTTTTTATTGGACCTCAGAGGTTCACACACAGAACACTCATCCTGTGACTCAGGATTACATCCCTTTTTCTTTATTCTCGTGTGTATTTGTTAATTGATCAACTTATTGATGTAAGTTTTAAAACTAGGTTTCACAAAAACCTGAGAGGCAGGGCAATGAGTGTCGTGCATGTCTGAGGGATCACTCGGCATATCCATGTATTTTTTCCATGAACTTTCATCACATGGGGATTCATAAATCTCATTAATTCCACCTTAATTGTTGTCCATGGTTGGCCTTTTGGATTATGTTTCACATTTTTAATGACACAGTGACCACCTCATGGCAAAACTCTCAGAAGGATGTGAGCCTTCCTCACAGTGGTCCTCTGCCCTCAGCCTCGAGGGAACACGGAGCTCGCTCCATGGAGGAATGCACAAATGAGGGGGCGTGTGTCCTTCTTGAGGACAATGAGAGTAAGAGGCTGAGGTGGTCCCTAAGGAGTCCTTATTGTCCTCCTTTGTGCCGACAGTCAGGTATCGACTGTTTCATAATATAAACATGGATACACACACAGAAACATGTTTGGGTGTGTTGGATGCACACCTACAAAACTGGATGCTGCCTACCCGTGTCACTGCCTAATGGTCCTTAGGAAAAGAAGTGACATCTTCAGTCCACTGATTGCTTGACGTGTTTCAATGTGTTGTTTATATTCACGTTATTCCATGCCTCACCACAGACATTCATGGCTAGACAAGGTTTCATGCACTTATTCATTGTTTGACACACCTAGTTATTTATTGTTCACCAATGAATTAATCTGCATAGGCGAAAGCATGGAACAGAACAAGGGCATCCCTCAGGATAGGGCCTTGCTGGGTCTGGCTCAGATGTCCAGACACGGTACCTGTTATCCGTGACTCAGGTGCCACCAGCTGCCCTCGCTGGACGAAGGTTGGGCCTTCCTCCGTCCTACCTAAACTGGTTTATTGATGACTCTGTGATTTTGCCAATAATAATTAAATACATGTGAATCACAAACACTCAAAGACCACATAAGATCCATCTGTGTGCCCACCACCTGTCTTGGGAACCGTTTGCCTGATGGATCAGGCCTCTGATTGATCCCCTTGTCACAAAAACCAGTAGATGTGCTTCACTCCAGCCCAGAGTGGACCGAGTGCCTCAGCACAGAGAGGCAGCCTGGGCACCCAGAGTGTGGTCGGTGCTGGGGGTAGTTCAGCAGTGCACGTGCTGAGCAACTGACCCCAGATGGAGGTGCTCCCTCATCGAGCCCTCTAGGTACATATGAATTTGAGGTGATACCTATTAAGTTTTCTCTCAAGAAAATGAAGAATATCAAAATTTCCACTGATCCATAGACAATTTGAATTGTCTAAATCATCCTCATTCAAAGAAGTAAGGCACTTTTTTTAATAGACTATTTTTAATTTTTAAGAATAAAAAATTCTTTTTAATAAAATTTGGTATTTTCTTTTTTTAATATTTATTTATTTTTTTAGTTGTAGTTGGACATAATATCTTTATTTTATTTATTTATGTAGTGCTGAGGATCCAACCCAGGGCCTCACATGTGCTAGGCGAGCACTCTACCACTGAGCCACAATCCCAGCCCAAAATTCGGTATTTTCAATATATTTTAGTATTTTTATTGCCTCGCCACGGTTACGGAGTAGACACTTCTTATCTTCGCTTATTTACATTTCTCCAATGATTGTAACGTTGTTATCATTTATGACAGTAGAACACAACTATAGAAAAAGCAATCCAAGAAAATGGTCCCTTTACATTGCTAGAATCTGTACATAAGATCACTCCAACCCAAACGGATATACTTTGTTTTGTTATTATCGGGTCTCACTGAATGGAGCACGCAGTAGTCACTCACTGCATAGAACTCATACCCCAGGGTCATCGTCATTACCCTGTCTTGGGTCAATTTCTCTACACTCTCATCTACTTTTGTTAACTAATTAACTTATAATTCTCCAGTAATAATAAAATAAATAGCCACTGATCATAAAAACTGCACAGGAGATCCTTAATATTTTTCTAGACAATCACATTCATCGACTACTCTTCCTTCATTATTCATCCTCACTGTGACAAGAAAAAAAAAAAAAGATCAATGGATCAACGCCATGTTCCATTTCAACGCCATATTTATCACGGGGCAACAGCTGCCCTCTCTGATTAGCCTTACTTTCTGGGATAGCACACTCGATATCCCGGACAAAACACTGAGCACACTGGCCATTATCCACACTGGTCTCCACGGTCCGACACACAGAGGTGACCGCAGCACAGCCTCGTCCTACCCACCTGGCTCTGCGCATCCTGAGAAGGACAGAGTCGATGACCAAGACTGATCTGCACAATCCCCCTTTTTTTTTAGTGAGCGATTAAGTTTATATGACTTTGGGTTCATATTTGTTATTTTTCCATAAGAAAATGAAAAATATCAAAATTGCCGTAGGCCCAGAATAAAAACTGAGCGTACTATCTATATCATCCTTGGTCAGAGATAAGACACGTGATCCACCGACATTCCCTGGAGGACCTTAGGTTTCAGCTTACATTAACAGTATTAGAGGGGTATTAAGAGTAGGCACTCTCCACCCTCCACGCCCTCTCTCATTTACTGTGCATGCAATTCTGCCATGGGGGCCACAAATGATACTAGGATCAAAATCCACGAAAATAATTCTTTCATACTTCTAAAATCTTTCTCATGTGAGAGTATCGGTCTAGTCAGGGTTTCTTTTTCCATTTTTAATTGACAAATAATTATATATATTTCCAGGATACAATGTGCTGTTTTGACATATGTTTTCACTGTGGAATGGTTAAATCAAGCTAATGAAACACATCTATCAATTCATAGCCTTGTCATTTTTGTACATATTTGTACATTTTTGTAAATATTCTTGTATTTAAAAATCTAGTCTTTGAGCCGTTTTGAGACAGTGCTACCCATTGTTAACAACCACTCTCACCAGGATGGGCGAGGCTCCCCTAAACCTCTGCCTCTCTGAATGATGCTTGGTATGCTTTGATCTGCCCCTTTCTCCCACCGCACCCCAGCCTCGGGCAGCTACTACTCTGTGTCTGACTTCGCATCACGTAGGACTCGCCTGCCGCCCCTTCCCATCAATGGTCCACGTGCCCCATGCATTTCATTCCCATCTACAATTCTTCATTGACTAATCCATTAATATTGCTTTTTAAAAATCCTATGAGAAATAGAAAGATCCTAGGAGACAAAAACTCCAAGGGACAAAGAGAAAACAAGAAAGAAAGACCTGACACCCACATGTAGCTACAGATTCACTGTCAACATGGGCATATCAAGACACGGTCCTCAGTGTTTCACGGATGCATTAAATATGATGATTCAAGTGTCCACAGAAATGTCTCCAGAATCCATGGCCCCACTTCAATCATCCTGATCGCCAGAAAAATGATTCATCAACACAACGGTTCATGTTAATCCCACCTTTTTTTTTTTGGACAACAATTGTTCTTTTTACTTTAAATATACTTCTTTTATTAACTTTGAATGTTCCAAACAAAATAAACAAACTTCCCAAAGATGGTAACTGACGACCACATGTTGATCTTTATGCTCCCGCACCCAGGGTCTGCCACAGAGGTCACAGTCAGGGCCAGATGCTTTGATCAGTCGGGGTGTGTCCACTCTAGAGAGAAAGAGCAGATGACAACATGACTGAGATGTTCCCTCCACTGATCTCACACCCACAAGTCATTATTCAGTCACTTAGGCGATACCTAATTTGGCTTGATATACATTTCACATTCCATTAAGAAAAAACAATGTGAAACTTCCATCAGTGCAGAACTAGAACACCGGCATTATCCGAATTATCTACATCATCGGAAGCCAGAACCATTTTTCCTTACCAGATTGTTATCACTATTAATTAGTATTTTCTCTCACCTCACCTACTCCTGATAATTAGATAATGCTACAGTGTCTTCATTTTTACTTATTTTAATTGTGCATTGATTTTTTTCATTTTTAAAATATTCTGACTGAAAATTCTATACATTGAAACTGTGAAACATATTTTAATTTTACACTGATTCTCTTATTGATCCATTTATTACGAAAGTATCAAAAGCCACCAAAAAAAGAAGATCCTTATGAAATCCTAAGTCCGTCTATAGAGTCATTACCTCTACATTTTTTTAAAATGACACTGGGTTTTACTAAGTTGAGCAGGCTGGCCTTGAAATCCTCGATGCAAATGATCTTTCTCCCTCAGCCTCCCAAGTACCTGGGGCTACAGGTGCTTGTCACCCTGTCTAGCTCGTTTCTGTGTCCTTAATGATTCATTTATCTATAATCTAATAACAATAAAGTAAACATGTGTGACTGAAAAATTTACACAATTCCAAAAACCCTTGAAGATCCTTAAACATCCTCAATATCTGTTTATAGAATCATTCACTTCATTTTATATCCTCCTTAATCATTCTCAAAGTTGTAAATATCAACAACTAACATGTTTCTTGCCCTGTCTATATTTATCACTGGGTTATAGATAGCTTTTTCTTTAATTATTTTTTGGTACTTCTTAATTATTACAGTGAACGCCATGAGCAAACCACCAAAACATGGTGAGAACATCACCCATGACTCACCTTGCTGCCCAAACTCCTACCCAGATAGGCAACCTTTGAACCCACGATGGAGGCAGAATGCTCAACACAGCCCAGGGGTCTCTTCAGGGAAACGCAAAGCAGAACAAAAGCAAAATTGACACCTTATCTCTACTGGTCCATGCAGGTCACCTGTCAATCATTAATGATTTAGGTATTTAATATTCGGAATTAATAAGTGTTAATTTTTCTTTTAGAAAAACCAACAATATCAATCTTGACACAAATAAAACAAGAACATTAAAATACATATGTATGTGCACACATATATGTGTGCATATATTTGTGTATGTATGTTTTTCTACGTCTTCCTTATCCCATAGGATAACACCCTTTAACTATTCATTTCTTTACAGACCTCACTGTTTTCAACGTACATTATTCCTTTCTCTCATCTCATGTGATTTATATCAGACAATATTTTGCTCATTCGTATTTATTCATTCCTGTTTGCCTATTCTCTCACTGATCTACTTGTAATGAAACCTAAGTCCATGAACACAAAATCAAAACCATGGTTCTTTTGTATTCCCCACATTTGCCAACAGGACAGAATAAGCAGTGGCCAGAGGCAACACTGCTCTGGCTTCAGTCCCCAGTGCAGCGGTCATCCCTGGCTCATGTGCCACAGTCATCACCACTGATCCTGGTTAGGCCTGTCTTCATTCTTATATACACCTCCTTATGACTGAATTCATTAATTCTCTAATAATAATAAAAGCACAGAAAAATAACGGGCTGGAGCCTTGATTAATGCTATAGTTTTCTGTAGACTAACTTCCTACACCTATAGGTACTTTTGCTATTAATGCTTCTACATGGATTTGTTCATGTAATACATCATGTAAATTTTTATTGCCACATACATATCACAAATATATATATATCATCATGTCAGGGACGGCTTTCAAAGAAGACATTTCACACCTTTTAAATACAGAGGAAACACCTCAACAGCAGCCTGGGCTAGCAGGATGAGTCTGGGGCTAGGACTCACACTGTCATCATGTGCCACACGGAGGCATCTGTAAGCCCACGTGCACATCCATCCTGAGGAGCACAAAGCAAAAATGTGACTGACTGCCGAGCCAGGGCCGCCCTGGCCAGTCTTTCCAGCTCAGGCCCTTAGATGCATGTTCATTTATATAACTGGAAAATACTTCACATATTTGCTTATCTTAGTTTATTAATTCTTCATTGCCCTATTTGTACTAATCATAATGATTATTACTTGGACAGTTTATATGATCATTAGCTAAAGTACCATTCTTAAACGATGCCTTTCTTAATAGACTTGAGCATTTCTAATTTACTTGTATTAATGGGCTCTCTTCCTTCCACACATTTTCATAATTGGATGATACTTTACCTATTTATTTATTTACATTCATTTGTTGATACTTTTAATATATCCAACTATAATACTGGCATTAAAATCCGTGAACGCAAAGATCAAGAACACAATACTCGCATCTTACAACCTCTCTGCAGGATCACTTCCTACTGAGGTAGCATGCTAGATTGCCTTTGTTTGGAACTTCCAGTTCCTCACATGGTGTTTATCAGCCATGCATCATGAATGGTGCTGGGCCAAGAATCATTAGGGTCCAGGTGGAGCACCACACAGTATTTCATATGAATACATAACTATCATCAGAGACAATTGGCTTTCTTTGACAATATTAAACCCAGTATATTAATACATGGAATGCCTTCTTGAAAAACATTCAAAAAGCTATTTTCCTGAAAAACATTAAAAAAACTATTATCACTACTCACATTTCTATCAGTTCCCCAATAAGACAGGCAACTTCAGAAATCCATCAATCAAATAGAGTGCATCTGTTCTAGAAAGAAGAGAAAAGCAGGGATCAAACATTGACATGCTTTTTACACTGATCCTTCACTCTGCATTTCAGAGAGATATATATATGGGTTTTGATTTGGAGTAACATATTTCACATTTCCTTAGACCCTAAAAAAACTAGTTAACTAATCTTCAGAAATTCAGAATAAGAAGAGTAGCTCTTTGTTTTATCATCTGTATCAGCTTTAGATACAGGAGAAATACTAAAAGAATGTATAATTAATATATTTACATTTTCCATAAAAATTGGTGGCACATTTTACATGTCCACAGACTATAAAAATGCTATCATGCTTCACTTATTCATATGTATTTATTTACACTTAATTATTGATATTTTCATTGGAACTTTACAGCATCCATTCTAGAAAAAGACTCCATCCCATACCTTTCCTCCCAATTGGACCTCTGTGATTCATATTTATCAATAGTGGCACATGGTTTTCCCCACTGGAGAACACCTTGCCCACTTCTTTCCTTACTTTTATTTTCTGATAAAATTACAAAAAAAATGGAAGTTCAAGAACACAGAGACCAAGGGCAACATCCTTGACTCTTGCCAACATCAACCCCTAGGATAACAGAGTGAACCCTAGATGTCTTATGGTGTTGGACCTCAGACTTCCAAACCTATAGTCATCATTTTTGATTCATGTGCCACCAGTGGTCTCCATAGATCCAAGACATGCCCTCTTTCCCTCCTGTGTTATCAATGTTACTTGTTGATGAATTTGTAATGTCACGCATAGCAACTAGATAACCCGGATTCTCAAGCATCTGAGATCAAGATCCTGAAGAACGCAGCATGGCCTTCTACAGGGTCTTGAGGTTCATGGCCTACATCTCTTCCACTATGCCATGTTGATTTTGCAAGCTGTGATCGATCAATGTGATCATGGCCAGGGCATATTTATCATTCAGCCATTGTTGTTTTCATAGATGTGTAAGGCTTTTTCTAGGACAGTGAATGTCCTGGAGAAACAACCTCAGTCAAGATAAGAGCTCTTGACTCTACTCACCTTTCTCACAATACTCCTAACACACACAGGAACTGTACATCACAGGGCCAGAGAAGAATGCTTCCATCATCTGAGAGTGTCCATTCTGAGGGGACAGAGCACAAGGGGTTAGAAAAAGATTGAACTTCTGTCCCTTGATCCTTCCCTTTCTCCTTCCATTTCATAATTCATTCCGTAGGAGTTAAATCACGGTTTTGCTCAAGAAACCAACAACATTGAATGTGGCCTTGACCCTAGCAAGGATTCAGAACCATTATTTTTTCTGCACATGCCATCCTCGTCCAAGGTTCTAAAAAATCACTACTATTTATGTCTGAATAGACTTGCATGTTTTTCAAACATTTTCAAGCTACTTCTGGCCTTGACATATACTTTCATAACCAGACAATGCCTCCCTCACTTTATCTTCATTTTTTATATATTGTATATATTGATGTACGGATTTCACCATTGTTCCAATTACAAAAATAGAATGAAAATTCATGAACCATAGGACAGAGAACAATATCCTAGATAATACCTAATATCTATCCCTAGGATTACAAGCTAGATGTCTTCTGGTGTGGACCTCAGAGTTTCAGAGACAGTCATCATCCTTGACTCATACGCCACCAGTGGTTATCACTGGTCCCAGATTGGCGCTCTTCCCCTCCCTTAATTTCTACCATTGTTTATTGACTTATCCATCCTTTCACTGATAATATTTATAACAATGGTCCAAAGGCCCTAGGGTAACTTCTTGATGTGTACTTTACAGCTCTCTACAGGAGCTTTCCCTACTCTTACTCGCTCAAAATAATATAGCCATTATTGAGTAGTCAACATAATGATTCACGGCCATGACATGGTCATTGTTTGGCCACGGTTGCCCTTCTGAGATGACATGTGCTGCTTTTACCAATACAGTGAACCTCCTTGTAACACCACACAACCCAGGGCGAGAAGTTTCACTCAACTCACATTAATCTCTAAACTGTGAACCTAAGCAGGATCCACCGACCTTGTGGCCAGAGAAGAATGCTGTCGACATCTTGGGAGCACCCACTGTGAGAGTACAGAGCACAGCAGATTTTAAAGACATTGGAATTCTGTCCATTTATCCTTCCATTACTTCCTCATGAACCATGCATTAAATTATCACACTTTCTTCTTCATAAAACCAACAAACACTGAACAGAATTCTGTTCCCCACACTTTTTTTATAAACTGGACAGAGCATCCATTCCAGAAAAAAAACATAGCTCATCTGTTTCCTCCCAGGTAGACTTCTGGTTTTAAGAATCAATGGTCTGAGGAAGAAGAGTACACGGTTTTCCCACTAGAGAAAGCCTTGCCCACTTCTTTCCTTATTTATATTTTTGATACAATTATAACAAATAGAACTAATGTTCAAGAACAACATCCTTGACTCTTGATATTATCTATCCCTAGGGTAACAAAGAAGACACTAGCTATCTTATGGTTTTGGACCTCAGACTTCCAGACCTATAATCACGATCCTTGACTCATACATCACAGTGATCATCATTAGTCCAAGACCAACCCTGCTCTTCAATAATATCTTCGGTTGCTTATTGTCGAATTGTCACTCAAGCCACTATGTAATTATGACTCTCAAGTATCTGAGATCAAGAACCTTAAAGATGACCTGGGTTGTAGCTTATGTGGTACATGTGAGGCACTGGGTTCGATCCTCTGCACCACATAAAAATAAATAAATAAATAACATTAAAAAAAAAAAACTTTTTAAAAAAAGTAACCTTAGAGACACAGCATAGCTATCTACAAGATCTTTAACATCATGGCTTCATCTCTTCCCCGACGCCATGTTGATTTTACCAACTGTGATCAACCAATGTGACCATGGCCAGGCCATATTTATCATTCAGCCATTGTTGTTTTCATAGATTATGTGTGATGCTTTTTCTAGGACAGTGAATGGCCTGGAGAAACCACCCCAGCCAACACAAAAGCTCTTGACGCTACTCACCTGCTCCTAACACACACAGGAACTGTACATCACAGGGCCAGAGAAGAATGCTTCCATCATCTCAGAGTGTCCATTCTGAGGGTACAGAGCACAAGGAGTTAGGAAAAGGTTGACCTTCTGTCCCTTGATCCTTGCCTTTCTCCTTCCATTTCATAATTCATTCCGTAGGAGTTAAATCACAGTTTTGCTCAAGAAACCAAGAATATGGAACCTGGCCAATTCATGCCCAAGACATGTTTATTTTCTGGTCATTTTTGCCCTTCTGAAATTATATATATACTGCTTTTATGGATACAATGAGCCTCCCGAAACACCACCCAATCCAGGAAAGGAAACCTCACTCCACTTACATTGGTCTCTCCTCCAAGAACACAAGAAAGATCCATGGACCTTGCAACTCTGGTCATCTTTGGAACACTCATTCCGAAGAGTACAAAGTACAACGGATTTTAAAGACACTGTTACTCCATGCATTTGTTTCATTTTATTAGTCATTTATGTTTGTATTAAACTATAATTCTTTTTCCTTGAGAAAATAAACATTGAATGGGGTTCAGCCCAGAACAAAGACATAGGACATTTTTTTTCATGAATATATGATCCTCATCCAAAGTTATAGCTCTTCTGATCCTTCACTGATTCAATATACATCATTGGTGTTTTGTGCCTTCACACATCATTTGTCCTTCAGAGAATACTGCTTACTGATTCAGATTTTTGAACCAATTATAAAAATAAAATCAAAATTCAAGAATCCAGAGACAGGGGTTGGGATTGTGGCTCAGTAGTAAAGCACTTGCCTAGCACATGTGAGGCACTGGGTTTAATTCTCAGCACCACATTAAAAATTTAAAAAAAAAAAAGATATCGTGTCCATGTACAACTAAAAATATTTTAAAAGAAAAAAGGAATCCAGAGACAAAGAAAAACATCTTTGACTCTTCCTAACATCTATACCAAACATCACCCAGTATCTACTAGGTGTCATCTGTATTGGACCTCAGATATCCAGACCCACAGTCATCATCCATGACTCATATGCCACCAGTGGTCATCATTGATCCAACTTTGTCTCTTCTTTTCTCAATAATATCTACAGGTGCTTATTGACCAATTCATCTTCTCACTGAAAGTATTTATGTAACTATGAGTCACAAATCTCTGAGAACAAGATCCTTAGGAATAGGGCATGGCCCACTATAAGATCTTTCTCCAAAGTGCCTGCCTCTCTCCTTAACCAACGTTATTTGTATAAATGATGATTAACCAATATAATATTTCATGTTCATGCCATATTTGTCATCCAGCCACATTTGCTATGTTCAGATTGTAGATAATCCATTTATCATATCACCAATATACTTGAAATACCACCCGCTCCAGGACAAGCAATTTGACTCAACTTACATTGGCTCCTATGTTGTGAACAACATGGCAGTGACCACAAACCTCATGACTACAGAAGAATTCAGTCACCATCTTGGAAACACCATCTTGGGAACATCTTTTTCCTATAACAGAGAATCACTTTAAACAAACTAATCCAAAAAGGAAAGTTGCACTACTATTCACAAGAGTCTTCATGCTAACAGAGAGAGTCAGGTTGGGAGCACAAGGCTGAAATCAGGCTGGAGACTCAGAATAATGCAAATTATAAAACTGGATGATCTGTCTTTATTAATCTGTTTATTGCCCTTTCCGTTTGGGTATTTATGAATCTGTGATAATATCTACATATTCCCTCTATGTTAAAAATAACGCTGTCAAACTTGAGCTAACCCAGAAAAATAACATGGACTATTCCTTCTAGTCACTACCTTAAAGATATTTAACGAGGCATCCTTAAATATCAGTCCCAGGACTTCTTGCCTAAACACATGGATTCAGAGTTGGACAATGCTTCGTCCTCTATAATTTATTTATAGATTTGCTTATTGGTTGTGAAATGAATCAACTTACAATGATAAAAATCACAACTCTCTAACTCAGAACCTCATGACAGGGGCCTGTGTTCGGATGGGAGAACGTTGACAGTTCCTGGGGTCAGCCTCTGCACTCCACGTCACACTGGCACATATCCAAGCCTCCATCACCAGAGACTGATGAAACCAGCTGTCAGGCGTTTAGGCTGCGGAACAGAAAACCGATGTCAGAAGGAAGGAAACTCTGTGGTTGTTTTCCGTGTTGTGGATGTCATGTATGACTAAACTAATTAAAGTCCTTGAGATGTGACAAGAGTTTTGTCACTGGTGGTTTATGATTCACTTAGGACCTTCTCAGATTTACTTTTTAATTGTATGATGAAAATGATTAACTGATCAGCAAACACAAGGAAAAGTGCTACATCTACTAGGAGCTGCTGTTTCTATGCCCCATCCTATGTAGATCACAATGTATGTCTACTTTAAAAATAGAATATTCTCCAATATAATTAATTTAAATGACTGTTTGATAGCCTCACCAATGGGCCTTGATTACCCCTGTGGATGTACGCATAAGTTGCTGAACATATGTATTTATTCTATATGTACTTCCTCATGGATTAATTTGATCATGCATTCACATTGCTTAAAAAAAATCAATAGAGTAAACAAACCAGCAATGCAGAAGTAAAATAAATGAGTGCTTCTCCCTGCATGTGTAATGTCCAAGGCACAGGCAGCCTGTGTCTCCTATATTGGGTAGAGGTTGCATCGAACAGGATGAACCATCATCCTTGTTACATAACCCAGACTTCCTATGCCATTTGGTCGTTTTTTGCTTATTTTCATTTATTTATTTAACATTTTTTCTTTTCCTTTTTTTTGTATTAAATTGAACAACTACCAAATTACCCTATTAGAATAATAAGAACAATGCCTATTACTAGGATATGTTTATATGTTTCTAAGCCAGAGGGGTCGTCGTGGGAATGGAAAATACTGATTTGGCACTGACCAAATTTGGACTACCCAAAACCCTTGGTTCAAAGCCAACAAAAACCCAGCATGCTCCTTGCTTAGCATTCTTCGTCATCTTTCATTCATACATTTGCTCCCGGCTCAAGAATCCACTAAAATATAATCAATACTTATGGTTCACAAAACACAATAATAAGAAACTGAAGTTTCTTACAGGGCTGGGGCTACGCTCAGGGGTAGAGTACTTACCTAGCATGTGCAAAGCCCTGGGTACAATCTTCAGTAACACAAAAGAAAGAAAGGTGTGCTTAATACCTGTCCAAAGTCCATTTCTCACAGAGAAAGTAGATAGTTCTCTTTGAGTGACAGACTTAGTTTTGTAGACTAGTAATTAAGAGCAAGCACACTTGCTTTATGTTAATCCCATACAGGTCAGGGTTGGATCATCTTTTAGCTACTTCACCCATTTTTAAGGAGATGACAAAAACGAGCATGAACCCATCCTTTTACTCCACACATACAGTGCTGACGATATCTTACATTTTGGAATGTGACTAAACTATGTCTTCATAAGCAGAGGGAGAATAAATCAACTGACACTCAGAAATAAAACAGAATAATGAATGTTACATTAATTAATTCACGAATAAATTGAGTATGAAAATAGAATGGTCTTGCTTCTTTCTCTTTAATGGACCAAAGATATGATGAATTAGTCCACGTCTGACCTTCATTCATTTCACTTGTATACGTACCCACTTATTCCCTCTCAATGACAGAATTAACGTCCATGATAAACCATAAAACCAGAATCAATTAATCTGTTACTTACATAGATTTCTAACCCCATTACTCAAAAGGATAACAACCAAAACCTTCCTCGCTAGAGAAAGATTGTATCTCTGTGCATCCATTCTGCAGAATAGAAACAGAAAAAAAGCAGATTAGATAGATAGAGGGATTTTTTTTTTCTATTTCAGTTCAAATCAATATTTGATCAGCATAAAACTCAGTGCTTGTCATACATTTAAACATACCTATGGCATCCCTGTGGACTCACCGATTGGGCGAATATTAAATATACTATAATGAGCAACGGACAAAAGAATAAGAACTATCACACATGTCTATTTGCATGCCTCTACCCATGCAGGGAAGTGCTGAATCTTCTGAATGAACCCTGGTACAGGATGTGGATGGAAGCACACTCAGCTATATCCACATGCACATGAACACACAGGACCTCTCTAGGTACACATGGTGTCATTTAGCTATTCCATATTTAAGGACATTGTATCAATAAGACAAAAAAGGGAAATTCTATTTAAATTCATAAATATAGCCATCATTCCAAAAATGCAAGGTCCTAGGTCTATTTTAACTATCTGGAGTGCATGGGGAACTACACTGATCCATCTCCCTGTTTTAGAACCTGGGTCCTCCTTGGTCCATGATTTGCTTCCTTTTAAATGATTAACTGCGGCATTAACTTACTGTTTTTCAAATTCATAATGAGACCATTATATATCTGTGACTCCACAGGAACTGCACAATATTAATGCCTGTCTAGATGCTCATTAGACACAGAAAAAAAAGATCCGATCATTTTTTTATTATTTTTTTTAATTAAACCCAAGAACTGACGTTAAGCACAGTGCAGATCACTATATTAATCAGAACTGGCCATGTGACAGGGCTCTCAACATAGATCCCGACCTATGCCCTCTTTCAATTAATCAATAATGAAATTAAGTAAATATTTTGCCTTTTTAAAAAATAAAACATAATTAGAACAAAACAGTGTCTAGCATCCACCTATCTCAATGCTCCTTCACCAAGAGGGGTGGCTCTGATCACCTATGTCCCTGGAACTGTCTTCTCGTTGCCTTATCAACCCCCATGCTTAAATGGGAGTCATCCATTCTCTCTCATTTATAGGTTTCTTGGTTTATTTATGCCCTGCTCTACTGAAAACAATATATTCCACACTCAGAAGCCCCCAAAACACTATCCCTATTATTTTTAACTCCTAGAATCAGCTCATTTCTTATAGAGATAACAAATCTCAATCTTATTGCAATGAACCTCCCAGGCATAGGGTTTAGTCAAAAATCCTTGATGCAGACACCCAGGGTACTGCTCATCATTGATTCAGGATAGCAATCTTGTTCTTAATTTCTGTCTTTATTTATAGATCTATGCACGGCTTCACTAGAGTAAAAAACATCAATAATCATGAATGTTTTTAAAAAGCCAAGAACAATAACCTGGATTGCTACCAGGATCTGGTTACAGGTTGTTTCCCTACAGATAAGGCCTCCTCCCTCCACAGGACCTCTTGACAGAGTGGCCCTGGGTGGAGCAAGCGTCCTGCTCCTGGCCAACCTGTCCTGTCTGTCTCTCACCTTCCCCTGTGCTCTTCCTCAGGGAGTTTGTATGATGACGGACACGTGCTACCAACTGCCCCACAACCCCAGGCAGCGACCAAGAGGACTATAGCAACTGAACACAAGAATTCCTAAAATCCCCATCATTTAAAATACAGACAGCCACGGACGGATGGGGCAACCCTATTGGACATGGCGACCCTAGATTTTGTGACTGGATAAATTTTGAATTAAATGTAGAGCAGAAATTAGATGAATGATTAGCTCTGAAAATGAGTGGAATATCTTCTATGCTTTAACTACAACTGTGCTTAATCGGACGAATCTGAGTTTCATAACACATGTCCTTTTTCCATATATGGCTTAATTCAAGCAATTCAATAAGCAACTAATGAAAATATCAAGCAAATTGACAAAACTTGAGCTTTTACTTACTTTAGTCATTAGGTTTCTTACTCACAAAGGCAACAGCTAAGATCTTTGACAGCAGAGACTAAATAAATCAGCTGTGGTCTTCATTCTGTGGCATCAAATACCAATGTTTAAAAGAATAAACAGTACAGGGTTAGATATTTTAAAAGACATTGACTTGCACAGTAGGCTAATCACATTCTAGATTTGAGTTCAGTTTCCACCATTGAAGGACTTCTATTTATTTACTTTATAGAAAAAGAACTTTTCATTTATTTTATTTACTGGCCTATTAATTTCAAATAATAGAATGAACATTATTAAATTCATCAATCAAAAGTAAGAACTAACACTTTTGCACACATATGTCTACTGACCCCAGCCCACAGATAATCTCTTTTTTTTTAAGTAGTCTTTTAAATAAATAGATGAATTTAAATTCATGATTCATTGTCAGTCCTCACCAATAATCTGCATTTGACCCTACAATGTTATCATTCACTGTTTTATTTGTTTGCTGATAGAATGTTCACTCATCTATTCCCAAACACACAACAGGCACACATACACACAGGGGTCAACTCAGGACCAACCCAGAACAGAGCTGACTTTCATGGTCAAGGACCTACACTCCCACACCTGATTGATTCACTTCTTCCTCGGCCATGTTCTGCCCACTTTTAAAAACTTAGCTATGAGCCAGGTGTGGGGGCTCATACCTAAAACCCAGCTACTCTAGAGGCTGAGACAGGAGGATCACAACTTCAAGATCAGCCTGGGCAACTTACAGTGTGTACAATTAGCACATGAAAATAGGAATTAAAAAAAAAAGATGTTTTGCTTATTTATAATATAATTCATAGTTGGATTAATAATAATTCTTTTCATTGGTATATCCTCAAGGTGAACAATGCTCATTCATTTCGCCAATTACATTACTACTTCATCTACTATTTATATAATTTTCCTTTTGCTAATCAAAAATAATTAGGAAACAAACCCTTTACATCAAAATATTATATAAAGTCTTACATACACCTGTCACATACTTCTTTCCAAAAAAGCAACCACCTTTATTCATATGTAGCATTGGAGTTCAGTACTCCAGAAACATGCAATAATAATGCACGGTGCATCACAGAACTGAACCACGCTGGGCTCTCTTTAGATTTACCTATCTCTACATTCCTTTATTTATTCATGCACTGAATTACTTATAAACCCAGTCTATTTCCATAAAATGTGTACTCTGCTGATCAAGATATCGAGAAAAATGGGAAACTAGTGTATACATCGGACCTCAGAGTTCCAGATGGCTTTAATCAAAATCTTTGATTCAGACACCCTCCAATCTCATCACTGGCCAGACTTGGCTCTCTCCTTCTTCATTCCCTTATTCCTTTACTTCCTCATGAGTCACAGGCTCAAAAGAAAAGACCCTTGATATGACTACGATATGTCCCTACACTCAGCCCCACAAGGTGTACATACAGGAGCTCAGAGCCGTTCTCATGACCTATTCAGTGAATCTGGCCCATGAGGGCCACATTCATTGAATGTGTTCTTTTTTTTTTTTTTTTCTTAAAGAGGGTATAATGAATAATCAAAATCCCCAACAACTAGGACACAAGTGATGTGCCCTCCACCACTGTGGAAGTTCCTCAATCAACCACAGTGCGGGAACAATGCAGAATGTCAAACAGCTCTGGAGATTAAATTCCTTCCACTTCATTTCTTAAGTTTCTTTTTTTAAGTTGAGCTGTCCTTTCACACATCTCTACGACAGGTCCATACTTCCTATGTTTAATTTTTGTGCACAATCTTTGGTCCTATACTTCAGTGGCCACATATGAACAGAGAATGGAGACTGCGATTGTTACTAACATGGCTCCTTACCCATGGAAGCAACTGTCAAGGTCTTCATCATGGAGAATGACCAAATCCAAGGTGCTGTGCTCATTCAGGAGGAAAAGACAGAGTTCCAAGAAAATGAAAAGTATAAAATTTTAATATTTTTAAATAAAGGTTAGTTCTGCATTATTTGATTAATCACAATCATTGGCTTATATCACACAATTATCATCAATCCAACAGTGATATTATCTTCATCTACTGAAGTACTTTAGTATGAAAAGATACCACATAATTTTTTGACTCTATCACCCCCCCAAAAAAGATGATTAATATATATCTAGATAATCTTACCTTACAGCAAAAAAGACCAGATACTGGGGTGGGAGGGAAGCTGGAAATTGAATTCTGGGGTGCTTTACCACTGCGCTACATCCCTAGACCTTTATTTTTGAGACAGAATCTTCCTAAGTTACTGCAGGTCTTGTAAAATTGCTGAGACTGGCCTCCCTTTTACAATCCTCCTGCCTCAACTTCCTGAGTCGCTGGGATAACTGGTGTGCACCACCATATCCAGCAAGTCCAGAGAATTTTTTTAATGAAGAAAAATTTTGCAAAATAGAATGAATTTAAATTCATGTTTCATGACACAATCTGGTCAATGGGCCACACTGTAATTTAATTCCTATATTTACTGGTTTATTAATTTAACAATAATGAATAATAATATTTATTACCTAAAACTGAGCACCATTTCCTGCCACTTGTCTCTACTGTCCCTCTCTCCCCCAAGGGAACAGGGATAACAGAAGTTCTCTATCAGTATCATCTAATATGGTACCATTATCCACACGTGACTTGGAAAGTGGCCGGTGTGACTGAGGAACCGAATCTTTATTTTTAAGTAATTTGAATTTGCATGCGAATGGCAAGTTGCATCTGAAGAGTAAGGTCTATACCACTCTTCCATCAAGGTGCAGGGGCCTCAGCCTTGTGCACCTGAATTTCAAGAGGGTCCACATAATAAAAGATGCCACTTCACAAACCATATATGTCTTTTAGTGGTCCTTCTTTTAAACAGTGAATTGTGATGTTATTCTTTTACTCATTTGTAAAAATAGCAACAGTATTTATAAGCCCTGAGAGCAATGGGCAAGCGTCTGTTTATACACTCACTTATTACCAGAAATCATACAAAAATGCATTTATAATTTTCTTCTAAATACAAATCATTGAATAAGAGGATTTGTAGTAATTATGCTCATACTCAAACTTTTCTTGGTTAGGCTTTTTCCACATTTCAATAACTATCTCGTCATAGTATTTCAGTTTTTAATTATATCAAGTTATTTAATTATATCCAGTTATTACTACATTGATGAATTCAGCACAACTATTAGTTGTATTGTTATTATGGAATATACATACCAATTTTATTAGTTAATTGATATGCATATTCCATAATAACAATTCAATGTATTTGACATAATAATAAATATATTGTTATTATGACATAATAATAAATATGACATAGTAAATATGATTACAACATAATAAATGTTATTATGTCAAATATATAATTTAATTATATAAACTGTATGCCACTTCTAAAAATAAGAAATGCAATGAGCAACTCACCACTAGCCCAAAACAAAAACACAGAGAGCAACTCTGTCAACACCCACTTTACTGAAACTCAAAATTTCAGAAATGAACAATCCTTGATTAATTTGTTCCCCTCATATTATATGAGTTATGGCCCTCCTTGTCTTTATTCAGGCATTGATTTACTTAAAATAGCGCAGTATAAACCTATGAAAAACAAAAGAGCAAAAATGCATTCCCTCTGCCAGGTGCAGTAGGACGTGCCTATAATCCCAGCAACTCAGAAGGCTGAGGCAGGAGGATGTGAAGGCCTCAGCAACTTAGGGAGACCCTGCCTCAAAATAAAACATTTTTAAAGAAAGGGCTGGGAGTGTAACTCAGTGGTAAAGTGCCCCGGGTTCAATCCCCAGTGTCAAAACAAAAACAAAAACATGTTCCCTCAGATATTTCTAATGTCTATAAGCACATTTCTTTTAAACAGTGAATTGTAATGTTATAGACAGAGCAGACCTCAGAGTTACAGACTGGGTTTAATCAAAATAATTGATTCAGATGCCCCACGCACACTCATCATTGATCCAGACTTGGTATTCTATGCTTTTATTCAATGTTAATATTCCTGATTTATTCATTGATTCCCCAATAATATGATCAACAGCCATGAATTAAGGGCTCTGAAGATACAAATATGGCTGTCAAAGTTCACACCCCCACAGAGATGAGGACCTAAATCTCTGCAATCTCCAGACATGCGGATATGAACTAATCCACCTCCTAGCACCACATCAATTTGCTATTAGTCACTGGTCCATGGTTGGGCCACCTTCATTTAAAGTGCATCCATATTTTCAAGATGACGCAATGAACTGCCATCTTATACCACAGCTAAGGAAAAGGTCAGAGTCTCCATTTCCTCCTCTTCTCACCTCAATGAATTAAGAGTTTACAACAATATCACTGGAGAAGTGTTAAATCCACTGGGCTATAAAAACAGAGTCACGTATTAAAAAATCCTTAACATGACAGAAATGCCTTTCATCTTTTTGTTCTAAGAAATTCAATTGTTCTGAATTGGATTAAACATGATTCTTAATGTATAATGATTTCCACCACTGGTCAAGACATGACCACTTTTTGAACTGATCCCTTTGAAATAATTCAGTGAATATATGATTAAGCCCTACCATCAGCAAGAACATGAACTTCGATCTTTACTTACGTTGACATCTTCTCTTCTTATCCAAAGAGAGGAAAGGCCAGGTCTTCACAGGAAGACAGTGATTGAATAGGTGAATGTGTTCACCTGGAGGATAAAAAGCAAGTATTCAAATGGATTGAATAGTTGGATTAAATTGTTTTAAATGGACCATACTTGTGTAGTAATCAATTAACCATAAACCTTGGTTTGTGTTCTATACTAAACATTTGGGAAGAGAGGAGTACTTTATATTTATTAACTTCTGTGATTTAGAAGAGAGGACAATACTTTATTAACTAATATAATGTATTTTGGTGTAAATAATATAATGAACACCATTGAATCCAGCATTGAAAACAACAGAAATAACTATTAGGATTGCCAGTCTGTTATTGCTACCCACATGGGCAAGAGCAAGATCCTCATTTTGTTGAATTTTGTGCAAAACTGGATCCACTGGAGATTCAATTCATGACACAATCTTGCCAATCGTCCAAGGTGAACCCCTTTAATATACTTATTAATTCACTAATATCTCTATTTACTCATGTGATAATTGTCTAAGAGAGCTTTGAAGTTTAAACAACCATCAAAATAGAACTGAAACACTAATATAGCAAATGGAAAGGTCTAGAAATCTTTGCCTTGAATATGAATACAAGCTTGAATAATAAGATGATCAGGATCTTTATACACAACTGCATGTTTTCCATTGGCACTTTGATTAGTAACATTTTCAAAAATTAAGACACAAATTTATGAATTAGCATTATAATTCATTATATGTGAGCCCACCTACACCAGATAAGTACCCTGAATAATATTTACATTTTTCTTGTGTAATTACCCCAAAGAGTAGCAAATTGGTTCAATTTGTTTGCTTAAGTAAAACTGCACAGAAAATTTGCATTAATTGTACATGCAGTTGAATAAAAGTCTCATCATTGCTCCCTGCTCTCTCACTCAAACATTCAATCAACGATTCATTTATGTAAATGCATTCCTTCTTTCTTAATAAAATGATCAATGGGCACAGAACAAAATCACGCCTCTTTATATTCAGATGACTATATGGTCTGAGAGGGCAAACAGCCTCAACTATTAATTAATTGGGACTAAGAATCTCAAAATGGTTTTAATAATGGCCCATGTTTCATTATATGTCTTAAAAAATAATTACATACATATATTTCTTATTCTTCACTCATTGACATCCATTCATGGCTAGCTTGGTTATGATAATGTCATTCAAACGCCCAAACCAAAAGAAGAAGACTACACAGATGCTTCTCCCTCCCAGGGATAAATACCGGTACCGCTTGGCAATGGACCTCAGAGTTGCAGATGGGTTTAATCACTGTCCTCGTGTCAGAAACCCCATGCCATTCATCACGGGTCCATCTCTGGTCCATCTCTACTCACAAATAACAACACAGTCACAAAATCCCCAAGAAAAGATCTTATGAGTTTTTAGGCTCTTATTCCTTTAAACTGTGATTAAAGTTCTTCAACAGCACTCAAAGGTTTTATTTTATTTAATCTGTCCATATGCAAAGATGGCTCAGTGAAAACTAATGACCCTACTGTCCTCCATCACCTGAGACACTCACAGATCATCCATGTTCTTGTGGACAGTCCCAAAGGCAGTACCAGCCAGGATCTCCACACATGTGGGAATGCTGAAATCAATTATGGTACAGAATGAAGAATAATATTAAACTGTTCTGAGAATAATTTAAATAATTTCTGTTTTTTTTAAAATAACTTCAGTTGTGTTAATGTGGAATATGTTCCTAACACATTCCATTACTGCTCCATATTTGGAGAGTTTTACTTATTTTATGTATGAAGACATTTATTACTTTGAAATTCTTTAGCTAATAACCATGAAAAAAAATGAGCCAAGCAGAGATTATAAACCAAGGGGCTTACCTTTATCAGCATCTCTGCTCCTCATTCAGGACAATAATTCTTGATTAAATGATTAAATCAGCTGCCTGGTGTTCACTCTGGGGAAGAAAAAGATTTAGAATAGATTTAGATTTATTTTTAATGGATTATTCAAGCAGAACTAGGTAGCAATAAACTTTGACTCAAAATGCAATTTTTCATTAGTCAGTATTGAACTTTTAATTTTAAATAATGTGATAAATACTATTGAGTACACCACCCATCCCCCAAAAAAGATCTATAACAATTACAAATACCTGCCTAGATAAACATCTAGTAAGTAGATGGGTATTCAGAGGATTGCTGGTTGATACAAACACTTTCCCTTTTCTTAATTAAAAAAAAAAGAAGCAAATTGAAAAAAAAAAAAGTCTTGTAACTATCGGTATTATGCTCCACATTAAAATAAAGCATTATAGACTCCGTCTGTTCATTTTACTTCAGATTAATAATTGCCCTTCTTTATGGCAAGTAATAATGCTAATAATATTTGTTTTATTGTCCTCTACTAATTGCTCTGTGAATAGGTCTGTTAATCTTTCATGTATATTTCTCAACTCACGAAGGTATTGATTTGCTTGGTATAATACATTCCATATCTTCAAACCACAAAATCCCAGGGCCAAGTTTATTGAATTTTCCTAACTTCTGCTCTTAGGTAATTTCTACAGAACATATTAGCTGCTTCTTATTCTGTAACAAACCCGAGTTAACACAGAGGGCTTCATCAGAAGGTTGATGTGGACACCTCAACCAATGCTCACCATTGATCCATTGGCGTTCCATCTCTTCAAGCATTTATCCCTCCTTGAACCAGTTCAACCATTCTCTGATTCATGAATAATAATTATACATTCAGAACCCCATAATGACAAGAAGACCAAGAACAAATGAGTTTAATGAAACCAAAATCTGTTCACTGTTCCCCTTCACTGAGAGCAAAGAGATAAGACATCTTATCACAGTGAGCCCCTGGTCCAACATACGGACCAATCAGCACAACATGCAATCCTAACTTCTGATTGGCTGGTGAAACCAGCAGCCATGGACCTAATAACAAAGTACATGCCCTTCAAAATTACCTTTCAAAGCACTCCTGCCACAAGGAGTTAGCAACGTTTGTAAATAAGGGACTACACTAGGTCACGGTTGGAAGAGACATAAAGTAGAAAGTTAAATATGTGAAGTGCCCTCCATCTCTTCAGTCTTGGTCCTCAGTGGGAATGAGTTAAATTACTTGTAATTTTTGGTTCATGACACATTCCAATCAACAATTATTTTATTGAAATAATTTAGTGGGTTCCCTTGAAGGAGGAAGGCCATCTGTGCCCAGAACAGCCATTCTGAGGCTTCCTCACTTGGGTCTTTATGCTCCTTGTTGAGAAGTAACAATGATGGTTACTGATCATAGAGCAATAACATCTCCACTGTGGTTTGCGTTCTACAGTGGGGAAAGAAAGCCTACTTTTAAAAATGTCCTCATGCTTTAAAGAACCAGATTAAAACTCCATGTACATCTTTCTAAAAAATACAAGAGACCCTGTTTAATGTCATGGAAAAAAAAAAACAGGGATCGGAATCCTCATGACTTGTTCCTAATTGGTCCAGTTTGCTGACTTAAAAAAAAATAAATAAAGTCATAAAATCATGTATATTCATAAGAATGGGATCCTAACTAGAATAAGATAGGTCCCATGCTTGTATAGTCATATCAAAATAAATTCTGCTGTCATGTATAACTGAAAATTAAGAAAAAAATCATGCCTTGCTTTTCAAATATCAAGACACTATAATCTGTAATGTCACAGCACCGGGCCATGACACAAAATAGTATTTACATGTCCACAGACATTGAACTCAGGATAACAGATCCATTTGGTTTTATGTTGTTTTAATAAAAATTAGTAAAAGTGAAAAGATGAATGGTTGGATCATTGACCCTGTTTGCCTGACAATTATGTGGTTATTTACCAACAATTTATATGAATATGCACTTTGTTTCCTTAACAAAACAGTCAATCAGTAACCATCACCACAACTGATCACAAGCTTCTGTATACAAATGACCACCTGTACCTTCACCAAAATGGCAAGAGCCTTGACTATAAATCTTTTGGGAGACTGAGACACGTTTTAATAATCCATGTGGCATGACATTCCTTCATAATAATTGCATAATTTGCCTTCTTTTTTCAGACTTTTTTAAATTAACAGGCTGACTTTATAATTTAAACAAAAAGTAAAATCTGGGCTGAGGGTGTAGCTCAGTGGTGGAGCAGTTGCTGGGCTTGATCTAACTAGCACTGTACTAAAAAAAGTGTGGGGGGAATATATCCCCCAAACCAAGGAAACATTACCTTACCTTAACTCACGTCCAAAGGAGGAATGATTATGTCTCTCTCTGTGGACCTCAGAGATACATATGGGTTTAATCAAAATATCCTGTTTCAGATACCCCATGGTACTCATCACAGGTCCAGCACATTTTCTTCCTTTGTTTATTGATTAATTAATTAATTAACAACAATACAATCACAATGTTTTAGCAACAGGACCTCCATGGGAGCCACCCTCTCCTCATAGACAAGAGCCCTTTAACATTGGACCTCAGGGAACATGTGTGACCTACTGGCGTCTGTGCTGCACACCAAGATCTGCAGGGGCCACGGGTCCTCCGTGACCTGCTTGGACTCAGTTTGCCCACTTTCAAAAGGTGGTTTAATGAAAAGCCATGAAACCACCATCTTGCTCTACTCGCAACGTCTTCCCCATCTCCCCAGTTGCCATGGGCAGACGCCTCAGTCAGGACCACACAGACAGGGAAATGTTCCAATCATGTGTGGTGGAAAGTAAGCTACAAAGCTAAACAGCTCTGAAAATAACCGAAACAACTACTACCTTTTAAAAGTCACCTCCAAAATTAAAAATGAAAATAAAGTCACCTTCATTGCATCAAATTAGATTAAACCTATTTTTTGGTTCGGGACATATTCCCATCACCGGTCCGTTCTTGGTGATGTTTCTTTCTCTTGTGCACATGGGTTCCTTTGCACAACCACTACACACAGTAAAAAAGCAGCACAGGCAAGGACAGGAGGGTGAGGTCTCACTTACATTGTTCTCTATGTTCGTTACCCACAGAGCCAACCACCCAGGCTTTGTTTCTCGGGAATAAGCCACTCTCCAATGGTCCCTGTGGGAGAAACATAGACTTAGCCTGACTTAGATTCTGCAAGGTGTTATGTGGAACTACATAGTAGTGAACAGTGGTCCTTTATAATTCAGTATTTTATTTTTGCTTTGAAATAATGTTATCACCACTGTTGCATCTGTCACCCAAAAATAAGATCTACCCCTATGACCAACACCTGTTGTGTAAATACCCGACTCACACAGGTAAGCACTGCCTTGTGGGGTAAATATTCACCTACTTCTTTCTTTCTTTTTTCGGTACTGGGAATTGAACTCAGGGGCACTCAACCACTGACTGACATCCCCAGCCCTATTTTGTATTTTATCTAGAGACAGGTTCTGAGTTGCTTAGTGCCTCGCCATTGCTTTTAACTTGTGATCCTTCTGTCTCAGCCTCCCAAGCTGCTGGGATTAGAGGTGTGTGCCACCTGTAATTAGATGAGTCAATAAATTAAGATGTTGTAAGATAGAATTATGCATAGGCCACCGAAAGTGGAATGATGATTACTCATGGATGATTCGCTGTTTATGATCTAAAGAATAACCAAAATTGTAACTGAGCCAGTAATTCACAACTGAAAAAAGTCCCTGTGCAATAATCTACATGTACCTTATAAAAAATGGCAGTAGGCCAGGTGCCATGATGCACACCTGTAATCCCAGTGACTTGGGAGGCTGAGGCAGGAGGATCTCAAGTTCAAAGCCAGTCTTAGCAATGTTGAGGCACTAAGCAACTCAGTGAGACCCTGTCTCTAAGTAAAATACAATAAAAGGGCTGGGGATGTCGCTCAGTGGTCTAGTGCCCCTGAATTCAATCCCTGGTATTAAAAAAATAAAAATAAAAAGTCCTCTGTAAAAGTGGCAAAAAGGGTGGTTGCTTATGGTAGAGTGCCTGCCTCCCATATGCAAGACCCTGAGTTTGTTCCTCAGAACCACATAAAAATAAATAGGTGAAATATAGGTAATGTACAACTAAAAAAATAAATATTTTGTTTTTTAAAAATGGCAATAGCGGGCTGGGGATGTGGCTCAAGCGGTAACGTGCTTGCCTGGCATGCACGGGGCACTGGGTTCGATCCTCAGCACCACATACAAATAAAATAAAGATGTTGTGTCCACCGAAAACTAAAATATATATATATATATATTAAAAATCTCTCTCTCTCTCTCTCTCTCTCTCTCTCAAAAAAAAAAAAATTTAAAAAAAAGATGGCAGTAGGGCTTGGGTTGTGGCTCAGCGGAAGAGTACTTGCTTAACACAAGTGAGGCTCTGGGTTCGATCCTCAGCACCGCATAAAAATAAATACATAAAATAAAGGTATGTGTCCATCTACATCTAAAAAATTTTTTTAAGAAAATGGCAGCAAGCTAGGTATTTTCCTTTGAATATCAGTGGTGGAACTCAAATAATTATCATCTTCTCATAAAACCTCATTCTCATTGATCTGTGTTTTATCTTATTTTATAAAATTTTATTTATTTGACTATAATAATATATCAATATACAAATGCAAACACACTAAAAATGAATCCTGAAAATACTAACCTCTGTCTATCCTTCTCTTTAGTCAACAAAATGATGGTCAAGATCATTTTGGGGTTGTTAACAAAATTCTTTATTCTTGGCAGCACTATTCCCAATAGACAACATATGTAATCCACCTAATGTCCATCAATGGATGAATGGGTAAGGGAAATATGGTCCATGCACCCAGTGGAACACTACTGAGCTTCCAATGTTGTGTTGATAATTGTGAGTCTGTTGTCTATGAAAAAATTAGAATGAGTTAACATCCCCAGAAACAATTTTCTGGGATTTTTATTGGGATTGCATTGAATGTATAGATTAAGATGGGGGAAAACTAACATCCTAAAGCCAAGAGTTACTAAACAACACCACACATACAAAAAAAATCCAGATCAAAATATCAATACTGCTAAGGTTAGAAAGCACTGTTTTACCCTCTCCAAAATAATTGGCCGAAAGATGAAGATATTTATAAATTCACTCACAATCTCATCAGCATCTGTGAGCATGGAATTAAAGAGCAGGAGAAGTCTGAAGTGGGTCTGGGGTGGAACTGAGTGCTGGTACTTAGCATGCATGAGGTCCTGGGCTTCAATCCCCAGCCAAAAAATTAATAAAAACAAGGAAGGAAGAAATCTGAATGGCATTAACAGCTGTCCATGTGTTTATTATTCCCAGATATAACCAAGTAGATCTTATTTTCAACAAGCAACCAACAACCTACATAATGTAAGACAATAACATTAATTTCTCAGTATTTAATCTCTAGCTGCTCCTTACCCAAACAGGCATGAGAATTAATCAATTTGTGTTGGAACTGACCACTTCAAATGTAAAATAATAATAAATATATGACGCAGTCTCATAATAAAGCTGTGTATGGTTATCCTTTGTCTTCACTCATTTACATATTTTCCTTGTTATTCTTTCATTAATGTACTTACAGTAATAACATCCAGACCCATGAATCTTGGTAGCCTGAGAACAAAATCCTGAATGTCCCTACCTTCTGCTGTGAGACAATTTATCACATAGGGATTAGTAAAGGCAGCTCTCATAATGGACCTCAGAGTTACAGGGTTTAATCAAAATCACTGATTCAGACACCCCAGAATACTCATCATTGTCCAGGCTCCGCACACCTTTCCTCACTCGGCCATCCCTCTGCCCTTCACTCGTTAGTCGTCAATGCTAACAAAGTCGACACCCCTGAAAATGCCTAGGTGGACCCCACCATCGTGCCCACCCACAAGCAGGGGGTCCTAATCAGAATACGATTTTTCCCATGCTTGTACAATTTTGTCAAAAAGGATTCTACTGTCCTACATAACTAAGAAGAATTCATAACTAAAAAAAAAATTTGAAAAAGTCAACATCCATGAAATATAAACCTCTGAACAAGATCCTTAAATATTACCAAGATATTTCTACTGGGTTAACCGACACTCGACTTCCTTGCTTTGTGTCACCCTGCATCTATACTTCGTCTGTGCTCGCCCTCCTTTTATGTAACCTGTCTCCATGGTAAAAACAGTACATGACTGCCAGGCACAGTGGCACACACCTGTAATCCCAGCGGGTCAGGAGGCTGAGATAGGAGGATCACAAGTTCAAAGCCAGCCTCAGCAAAAAGTGAGGCACTAAACAACTCAGTTGGACCCTGTCTCTAAATAAAATACAAAAAAAAAAAAAAACAGGACTGGAGATGTGGCTCAGTGGTCGAGCATCCCTTTGTACCCCCCAAAAAGATAGCACATGTAGTAGGCAACCTCCAAGATGGCACCAGGGACCCCGGGGTGAACAGAGTCTCGTGTCAGATCCTCCACCTGCATCTTTGATTGCCTTTTCTGACAAACAGGACACTGCAGGACTGATGGCTCTACCTTCTGAGGGAGGGTTCCACCTTTCTGTCTTGGGCTGGCTGCTCAGGGGAGTCCTAAGGAAAGCTCCCTGCAGGAGGGAATGTGGCTCCCACCAACAAGCAGCCATGTGTGTGAGCCAGGAAGCTGACCCCACAGCACTATCAGGTCCCCAGCAGAGGTGACTCCACCTAACGTCTCACCTGCAACCTCACAAGAGACCACAAGCCACAACTGCCCAGTAAGCCTCTCCTGGATTCTTGTTATACAGAAACTGAGCGAAAGATCAAAGTTTATTGATATTTTTGATGTTTTAAGCCATTAAGCCACGGGGTGATTCATTATATGGCAACAGATAGCTAACACAACACAGGTAGGGTGTCCCTTGTCCACAAATGCTTGGGACCAGAAATGTTTCAAGATTTTGGATTTTTTCTGGTTTTGGAATATCTGCATATATGTAATGAGACATTCTAGGGATAGGACCCCAGTCTAACCATGAAATTCCTTTATATTCCATACACATCCTATATGCAAGGCTTGAAAATAATTTTAAATAGTATTTTTAGTGTGTCTGCATTTTGACTGCAACCCATCACAGGAGGTCAGCTGTGCTCAATAAGTTTCAGAATCAAGAGCCTTCCAGATTTTGGACTTTCAGGTGACAGATGCTCAAAGTAGCCCAGGAACATCCATGAACCCCCATCTCAACTCACACCACATCCCCTCTTCTTGTCTTTACCCACTTGAACAAATTCATGGTCTCAATATTTATGATTGAAGAAATATTAAATCAATGATGGTACAAACTGAATTTTAATATTCAAAACTTCTAAGAATGCATAAAAGCCCCCTAAGTTGTGCTAAATTGGATTCATCACAAACTTTGTTTTGTTTTCACTATTGGTTCATGCACGACACAGTTTTATCTATGTACTTAGTCATTTATTCACTTATTTTATATAATTTAGAGATAAAAGAACCACGTAAACCCAGCACATAAAATTTGACTGTTCTCTCTGTAATGGTCTCTAAGCTCCTTACCCACAGAGAAAAAGCCAATGTCTCTATTATTGCTGAATAATTAAATCAGCTATGGTTTTCTTATTCTGTAAAGTAAAATGCACATTTTATAAAAAATGGAACAGGGTAGACTTAACTCCTTTTAATAGACTTGAGTCGTGAGGGATTAGATGGATCATGAGCCTTGGTTCCTATCACATTCTCATTACTGACTTAAGAATAGTGCTACATTTTATGTACTGGCTTATTTACTGTTTAATTTTTAATATAATAAACACTTAAATCTACCACCCAACACAAGAGAATAAATAAAACTATCACGATTATCCACCTATATACTCCCTAACCACATAAAGACCCTAACCTCTTTAATCTTTTGTGTGTTGCTAAGAATGTATCTTTGAAGCATTGATCCGGGATTTACCCTAATTTATGCATTAACTGACTCACTCATGATTTTTTTATTCAAATAATAATTTGCTTCTATTCAATTTTTAAAGAAGAAAGAATAAAACCCACCAGTAGTTCAGGATTGAAATACCACTTCATGCAACTGCTGATTTTTGGCATTTTTTCCAAAGTAGGATAAGTCTAGATTTCTTTTTTCTTCCTATGCAAAAAAAAAAAAGTATTAATCATAACTTTGTTTCAAGACCCCTGCTCCTCACCAGTTCATGATATGCCTTACTTTAAGTAATGGAATAAGATATAAACTCATTCATTCTTTCACTTTTAATAATGCAACAAAATGAATAAAAATCAAGGTAAGATAATGTCATCAACTAACATTACCAGGATCTGTCCATAATCTCATTGCTCACAGATAGCATCAACTGGGTCCTTTTCTTTTTAAATAGTGGGCAGTGGACAGAATTAGATTAATAATATTAACTATCATATGCACAACTATAGTCCACTCTTGTCCTTCTTTCAATTAGGCAATTACTCCAACAATCATTTCTAACATGAATGATTTGCTTCTTTTCCAAATAAAGCCAACAACCAGCTACCCAGCACCAAACCACAAAACAACAAGGACTCCCATGGAGTAAGCCATGCCCTCTGGGGAAAACACTAAGAATGACTTGATCCATTCATGAGACTCATTGCTTCAGAAAATGATAACAGTGAATAATAGCTTGTTTGCTGCAGACTTGCAAAGCAGCACTGTGCACTTACACATCTTGATCTATACAATTCACAAACCTGAAGAACTGGATAAACATAAATCTTTATTTCATGGGTTGGCCTCACAAATAACAACAGGTTTTTCTGATTTCCATGGCTAGTGGCTCATGTATTTATCTGTGTCTATAATTATGCATGGAATGAAACAATCATGCATTTCCCTACACTTTACCCAGGACTTTGACTATTCTAACTTTTGTATACTCTCCCCACCACACAAAAGAGGAAGAGATTTCCCAAGAGACCTCTAAGTTACAGAATTCAATCGAAATCTTGATTTACACATCTCAGAACACCTATTGCTCAAGGCTTGCTGTAAAAATCTTCTTCCTTTGTTTATACATTCCTTATTCTTTAATCCAATGATCCACTAAAAACAGGATAAATTCTCATAAATCGGAAGTCCAAAAATCAACATCCCTTGAATGCTACTTATAACTGTTTAAGTGCCTATTTCCCATGGAGCTAATAGACGACGTCATGTTTTGCACACATAAACTGACATTCTAGCAGCTCCATACCAGCCACACTTGGCCCCTTTTTATTTAAAGATAATGCAACCAATAGCCACGGAACCATCATCTCACTCCATAAGGAACACTGACAATATTGCCCATCTTCCTGTGTGCTTCTCATTCAAGGAATTAATCGTCAGAACCTTTACCAGTGGGGAGTACTTCAGTGAATCACAAAGCAAAAATAAAACAGAGTAGGAAGCAATGAATGTAATGTAACATCCGGCATCATTTTTATTGGATACGGTTAACCCTCAATCCCAAATCTAAGCACAAACTCATCAGGGGTCACAGCTGATGTCAGTTAGTCTTATTTATGAATACATTCATTTATTACTTTGAAAAATGCAGACAATAACGATAAACCAACCGCCCAAGCAAAGAACATGAAACTATAGCTATTACTGACATAAATCTCTTCTCTTCCTCCCTACAGAGGTGAGAACCAAGACCTTTAGCATGAGAGCATCACTAAATCAACTGGGGGATGTTCATTTGGTGAAGTAAGACATAAACTTTCAAAAGAAAAAACCTACACTCAGGTAGTTTAATGAAGTTTATCTTGCAGTATTAGTCGAATGTGTCATCTCATAATTTCATCATTTCCCTGAAGGGTACTTTTTAGCTATTGATTTACTTAGTTTTTATTTTTAAACAGAATAATAAAATATCACCATGTGAATAAGAGTCCTATCTATCATAAACATCTGTCTCCACACTCTCTACCCATAAATTTGAGAACTAAATTTATTGATTTTAATGGACCTCACTTGTACCAAATTGGATAAATGTAAATCTTTATTTCATGGCATCGCCTCACAAATGATGAACAGGTTTTTCTGATTTCCATGGCTAGTGGTTCATGTATTTATCCGTGTCTATAATTATGCATGGAACAAATTAATTATGCATTTTCCTGCACTTTACCCAAAGGGCTGGTGGGAACCTCAAGTGCTATTTATTAATCTGGTCAGTCATTGGGGTGTAACAGTAATAAGCATGGTCTTTGGTATTTTGACCCTTCTTTTGTGTAACTGATCAAGATATGAACACATTCCTTTGTTCTCTTAGGAGCAGTTAAAGTCAACACAAGAGACAACAAGTTGGACTATCTACCCACATGCTCACGACCCACAGATGTGACCAAGTAAACCCTCTCTGGACTTTTTAAAAAATAAAACTCAGTGAATATATTTGGATTAATCATAACTCTAACTATATATCCCATTCTCAATATTGGCTCGTGTTTGGCCCTTTCTCGAATTTTTAAAAAATATAGTAAGCTCCCTACAAATTAGAGGAGACAGTAGCTCAGCCCTCCTCATCTGCCACGTGTTGCCCAGTGGGCCTTCTCTTAGGTAATCACCGGATGAGCACCTTCCTTAATGTTCTACGTTATCTTGGTGCCTAAGGACCTGTGCACTCTATACCTTTCTTTTTCCAGTACTTGGGCTCTAGCCCAGTGCCTGGCACATGGTGGGGGAGCACAGGCTTTCACTGAGCTACACCCCCACCCCTTTTTGGACATGGGATCTCACTAAGTTGCAGAGACTGGCCTCTACCTGTGATCCTTCCACCTCAGCCTCCCAGGTAGCCAAGGCACACTCCACCACACCCAGCCCAGACCTTACCCTTGAACACCATAAATGTGAACAACTGCCCACCTGCTCATTGACCACAGGAATACTTGACTATATACCTCTTGTCAATTTTTGTTGTGGTTTTTCATAAACTTCAGTGAACATGAATTAATCATGATTGTTGTCATATAACATGTTCTCTACAACTGGCCCCTGCTTGGTCTCTTTTAATCACAAAGAACATGAAACTATAGCTATTACTTAAATCTCTTGTCTTGTAATTTTTTTGTCTATGGAAATGCTTTCTCTGTCTTCTTAATAAAACCAACAAGTAGCAAACTCCTACAAATCCAGAACGTCGGCGTGGACATGTAGATGCCCCCGTGTCTGTCTATTTGTATCTGGAGTTCCTGAGTGCACTAAGGAGTCAACGGTTTCAACCTGTGTTACATGGGAACTCAGTATTAGACAAACTCATTCCTAATAAGACTTCTTTCAGGACACACCCTCATAAATGACCCACACCTAGCAATCTTTATCCTTACCTACACACTCATTTACTCGTGAATTCACGTACTCACCCAGGACCCACCGGAGCCCAGGCCACTCATGACTGGGGTCTCCACACCCCCACAGGAAACACCTGGGTGCTAATGGCCTTCACTTTCAAGTTTAATCAAAATTCTTGATTTGTCTTCCCTAGAACTTATCACGGATCCAAGCTCAGCACCTTTTCTTCATTTACTTTTTCATACAGTATTGTTTACATATTATCTTGTATTTTACTCCTGGCTTCAGCAATTAAAAATATTAATATCCAGGAGTCACAAAAATGCAACGACAGATCTTTGCCTACTGCAGAAAGCTGCTTGTGGACCCACTTCCCACAGAGCTGAGAGGCGAGATCTGCTCTCAGGCGGACCGCAGTGCTGCACGTGCAGTTCAATCCACGGCTTCCCACCAGCCCCTGCGCTTCACTGCTGTCTGCCTGTCAATCATTCAACTTCGTCATAACTGAAGACAGTACAGTGACCAACCCAGTGGCCACCTTCACTGCTACAGCAAGGACAGCACTGTGCACCCTGCCCCTCAAACCCAGATCTTTAATTGCAGATATATTTTCTTAAAACATGAGACAAAAATAGAGTGGGATTTTGAGCACCTGTGGAAATGAGTGTGACACCCTCTTCTTTGTCCCCAGTGGACTCCAGTTATGGGAAATGGCCTGATCCATGGTTCAATGCACATTCCTAGCACATTCCCAGTGTGGTGTTCTTGGATTATTTTTGTTTTACTTTATTCTTTAATTGAAAGATAAAGGCATGTGCACTACTGGATGTTTTCAAGTATACAAGAGGCGGGGTGACGAACTCTGGCTAATTAATGTGTGCGTTACCTGGAGCAGTTGTCGTTCTGTGGTGAGAACTCCGACTTCCCCTCAGCTCGAGAGCTGTGATGCTGTCTGGTTGCAGCAGCCACCAGTTCCCTTGCTGGCAGCGCCCAGATAGTATGACTCGCCCCTGCAGACCCGGAGCACAGACGCTGGTACTTACCCGAGTCCCTTTGCTCCTCAGCCACAGAAACAACAGCCACGGTTTTCAACAATGGATAATAAATAAATCAGATTTGGTATCTTGGATCTGTGGAGTGAAAAGCAGTTGTTAGAAAATTCAAGCACTGCAGATTTAGGTTTTGTTTGTGGGACTTTAATCCTGCTGTACCCAACGTGTTAAGTACCCAAGTTTTCCCAAGTTTTCATCACATTCCCATTACTAGCCCAAAATGTCCCCCACTTTATTTATTGACTTCAATTAGTAATTTATGTGTTACAATAAAAACTGCTAATTCTAAACACCCCTGTAGGCAAGTCACAACTATGCACATTTCAATTCTGTCTAGATATGCCCCACACACAGGCGAGAACCTGGGTCTTCTCTCATGGGTGCTCCTGGATCATAACTCGGTTTACCTTCTCATTTCCTCCCACATCTTCTCCGATTGCATTATGATTTCATTCAATTATTCATTTATTTTCTATTTACCCACAGAATAACTTTTTAAATCTTCATAGAAAATGCAAAACAGTCTGCAGTATTATTACAGGTAATAACCTGGGCGGAATCTCAGGCTCCTTTTATTGACATGGGCATCAGTAGATCAGAACAAGAGGAACGTTGAGCTTTTCATTCCTTAGTTCATTCGATGACTTATTTACTTACTTGCAGTACTAGAGATGGAACCCAGAGCCTCACACATGCTAGGGAAGTGCTCCGAGATGCATCCCCAGCTCTGCAATTAACTTTTCAAATGACAGGTGGTCTTCCATGGTCCATGTCTGCCCTCTTTTAAATACTCCCTTCCTTCATTCACCGATAAGAATGCCATCACTGTTTGTGAGACTGCATACCCAGGGATAGAGCCCTAAATAATGCCAACACCTGCCTATGGTCTCAACACCCACACATACACTAGAAACTTACTGAGTGGGCCTCGCCGGATCATTGCTCCTATCTTATAACACCTCTTACTATTGGCCAGGACTTGATCTTCTATCAGTTGGGAAGTTCTGATTTATTATGTTTTTCTTTTTTCCCTTCTCTTAAAAAAAAAAAAAAACTGATTCTTGGGGCTGGAGTTGTGGCTGCTCAGTGGTAGAGTGCTCACCTAGCACATGTGAGGCACTGGGTTCAATCCCCAGCACCACACGTCGATAAATAAATAAAGGTATTGTGTCCAATTACAACTAAAATATATACATTAAAAAAAAAACAAAAACGATTCTCTCAGTGCTGGGGATGGAACCCAGGGCCTGTACAACTAGGCAAGTGTTCTACCTGCACTACACTCAAAGCCCCTGATAAAAGTCTTAATAGAATTAGCTATCGCCAAGCAGGAAAGAACCTGAAGCTCACATACATCCATGTTTGCTACTAACCACATGGCAGCACCCTTGACCCACGGACTCACTGCAACCCAACTTCTCAGAGATAATTTAATAATGATTAATATCCAATACCTACTGTCATGATTAATGAATCTGTAACCGCCATTGTCCTGACTCACTGGGGGCAGACCTAAGATCTACAAAAAACCCAAACCAAGATGCCCTTCCCCCTCATGGGAACTACAAACTCATGTCCCACCAGGACGATGGATTAGGTGTGTGTGCACAATGGTCCTTGGGTCACGGGGTTCAATCGAAATCCTTGATTCAGACACCCTAGGGTGCTGATCACTGATTTAGGCTGGGGAGCAATGCTGTATATTCATTTCCAGATTTGTTATTGGTTTATTCATTAATTGGCTAATAATTATCACAACAAAGCTAGATCACATGACCCACCTCAGTCTTTGTGCTGGTTGCTCCAGTTGCTACCACACTGGACAGTTTGCCCCAGGGGACAACCACCATATGAGGATGAACCAGTGTCCCTTACACAACCCTCTCATCATCAGGGCATGGACTGGCCCTCTTCCTTCAATCTGCCCAAACGTTAAATATTTAACAAAACACATCCAGAAACCTCTCGTCTTACCTCACTAACAATATTTCTGCCCTTCCTCACATTTTCCTTCTCTTAGGGGTAAGGCAAATGAATTATTAAGCTACAGTTTTCTTCCTCTATCTTTTTTAATTGATCCCACCTGTTCACAATTGAAGGAATATTAATTTTGTTCCATGGAACATTGGTCATAATGGTACGTCCTTCAATTACTATTTTATTGTTAATTGGCAAATCATTCGACCCTCTCTGTAACTGTTTGTTTACTGCTTAATTTAATGTCATATAAAATCTGACACTATCACTGTCCTTTCACATGAATCTACACGGGAGCCTTAAACACACAGAAGCCTAACTTGACGCCATCTACAGGGACAGGAGCAGCATGCGAATGCCCGGATCCTAATATGAGCTTCATAATTTATTCTCCTGACTGACCCATCATCTGCTTCTCTTAACTAATTGTGACATAAACTTATTCACTCCTTCCTTTATAATTCAGAGCTGGGAATCCAAAGAAACAGGACAAAAATTCCATACACAACTAACATCTGCCAATGTGTCCCCGACCCACAGAGATAATCAATTATATTGTCACTGGATTAACAGAAATTCTTATCCTGCAATTCTCAACACTGGTGCTCTTCCACTTTCCTATCTATGTAAAATTCCTCTTTTTAGAGACAAGAGCCACTATCCACCAGTTTTTGTGTGTGTGTTTGTGTACATAGTTTAATGGACTTAAGTGCTTCAAAAGCATATTAATAACAGTTCTTGTTTCACTACATGCACTCATCATTGGTCTTTATTCACTTATTTACATGTTTATTTAATGAGTTTGTTTGTAAACTTATTCAATTTTTAGTGATTTACTCATTGATTGATTATACAATAAGGTAATCAATACCCATGAGCCAGACTCTTAGGTGTTCATAACCCTAGCTGCAGAGTCCCTTCCCACACGGAGTCGGGGCACCCTTGGGATGCACTTCGGGGCTCCCTGACCCTGCCTTGGCTCACTGCTTGGTTCTCTCCACCTTGGCCACGGGCTCCTCTTTCCTAGAGTTCTCCTTTACCAGACATTTGTTCACGTACGTCATCTTCTCCAAAAAACAAAACAAATAAATACTCCTGGCAGACATCACCACGCCCAAGCCTCTGAGGAGTGACCAGGTGTCCTCATGCTAACAGAGGCTCTGTGGCTCGGTTCTGTACCCAGTTTATTCCTACCAAGTCAGCCATTCTCCAGGACAGCCCCGACATAGACCAAAGTAAGCTTCGGGCATTAGTCAGGTGAAACACGCAGGTAGCAACTCTACAGAACAGGAAATACCAGAAGGCAGCCTGCCTTGGAGAGCCAACAGTTCACCTGGCAGTTGAGAGCAGTCGCCATGTGCTCATGGTCTATACCGAGGGTGTCAGTGAGTGGGAGAGTCAGGTGGGCAGTGCCGCCAGGAGGTACTTGTACAGGGAAGACCCCGAGGAATGGCAAGGAGGTGGGACATGGGAAACTGTCAGGGTGAATGTTTTAGTCAGCTTTTCATCACCCGAAAGACCTGACAAGAGCAAAAAAAAAGGTAGAAAAGTTGATTTTGGCTCACAGTTTTCAAGGTCACTCCATGGTCAGACACCTCCTTAGCCGCAGGTCCAGGGTGAGGCAGGACATCATGACAGATTGTTGAGGCAGAGGCGAGCAGCTCAGGACATGACAACCAGGAAACAAAGAGAGCTCCAGTCACCAGGGACAAAATATATACCCCAGAGTCACACCCAGTGACCCACCTCCTCCAGCTACACCCTACCTGCCTACAGTTAATCCACACAATCAATCCACCTAGGTGGGTTAATTCCACTGATGAAGTTACAGTGCTCATAATCTAATCTTTTCACCTCTGAACATTCCTGCATTGTCTAACATGTGAGCTTTTGGGGGACACCACATATCCAACCCATAACCGTGACTGAGCCCTGTTTCTAATCTAAGTTAAACTCACGTTCAAACTAGATACCAAGACAACAGAAAATTTACTAAAGTAAGATTTGATCATCGTTATCCCATTTTTCTTTCTCTCTTGATGGATTCATTGATTTCTTCACTCATTCATTTACTTATTTCTGAATACCTTTGAACAACTGTCCAAAGATTTCAAAACACCAACTATTACTTACATTTTCTTTACGAACCTAACCTACCCAAATAAGAGTCAAAGCCCTCATAAATAATGCATGATTAAACTAGTATGTGTCCTTTCTGTCCAACAAGAAGCAGCTATTAGAAAACTAAACATCCTGGATTGTTTTTAGTGGCACTCACTTGTATAGAGTTGAATTAATAAGCCTTGGTCTGTGCTTAGCCCTTTTCAAATTTATTTATCCCTTAAAAATCATGAAAGAGGGCTGGGGATTTGACTCAGTGGTAGAGTGCTGACCTAGGCAGTACTCAGACCCTGGGTTCAATTTCCAGCACTGCAAAAAAAGAAAAAAAAATTATGAAAGAGCAAGGTGCATATGCCTATAATCTCAGCAGCTCAGAAAGCTGAGGCATGGGGACTGCAAGTTCAAAGCCAGCTTCAGGAACTTAGCAAAGCACTAAAAAGCAACTTAATTTTCAAATTAAGCAAACTATGTTGCTTATTAGTCTCTAAATAAAAGATAAAAAAGGGCTGGGGCTGGGGCTCAGTGGTTAAGCACCTCTGGGTTCAATCCCCAATACTAAAAAAATTAAAATTAAAATCCTTGAAAGAACACTCATATTATCACACCCAACAAACAAAAGACTACTGATACCTTTTTCCTGACTGAGCCTCTCTCACAGATAATATCCCAGACTTCACTAATAAGGAAGTGTTTATATAAACCATAGTGCATAAATAGTAAAATGCTAATAAAGTAAATGAAAACATTCATTATTGTGCTGATGCCTCTCAACTTTGGAGAATTATATAGATGACTTAAGGTTTATAAGTCATTAAATATGACCTTCATTACTCTATCCTTGACCCTCTGATTTTATTTATTTATGTATCCATTATTTTTAATAAGTCCATAAACATACATGAACCCACCATCTAACCAAAAAAAACAAAAAAAGCACTTACATCTCACATATTATCTGATATATATTATTTATCTATAAGTAGACATATTCCATTTTTCTTTGCTATTTCCTACACAGAGAACATCCTAATGTTTTTTTCTTTTTAATTTGGTGACAGTTGTGCCTACTTGGACTTATCACTCTAGATTCATGACAGTCTCATCACTGTCCTGTGCATGGTCACCTTTGACTTTACTTACATATCATTCAGGTTTAATAATTCAGTAAATATCCATCCACCAACCACCCAAGCCCAAAACAGTAGCACTAGCCACAACTCACATTGGCTGGTCCGTGGCACTTTTCCACAGAGGTCACCTCCAAGGTCGCTGTTGGTAAAGTGGCATCACACCCAAAGTGGGGCCTCCATCATTCTGTGAGACATAAGGAAGATATTAACATGATAAAGCCTACACTTTTTAATGGCCATTGGGGAGCAGAACAGGACAAGTCACAATCTTTGGTTAATGATACAGTCTCACCCACTGGCCCAAACATGAGTATCAGTATTTGTATTTATTCATTTTTATTATTACAATAGACATGCATTAATTTACCACCCAAATCAAAAATATGTACTGTTACAAGAATCTGCCCTTATGTTTCTTCCCCACAAACAAACCCACAGACATCATTCCTAAAAAACAGGCATGCAGAGTTACAGTCATCACGACCCTCGACGCCACAATCTCATCATAATTTCCTACTCATCCTTTTACTGCTTTTATTTATTTTTTTAAATACAATAAATACAGATGAACCCAGTACTAATCCACAACAAATTGATTAGTCAGTACATCCAAACGCTTCTTAACCACAGAGGTCTTATTTTTTTAAAATCATTTTAAATGATCAACAATTGTAGATGAATAGATGAATCGTAATCCTTAGTTCAAAATACATCATTTTTGATGGTCCATTTTTGACCATCTTGCATTTCTTACTTTATTTATTGATTCATTTTATTCATGCTTAAATATACAACAAATACACTTGAAGTCCCCTCCAGCCCAAAGTCAATGTCAGTTCTATACACTGTTGGTAGCTTCTTGCCCATAGCACCACAGCCTAGAGCTTTGGGGGTTGGGGTTTTATAACAGCCTTACAGAAACACAGATGAGGACGTGGTTAACAGGGGTCAACAAGTGGGAAAACCACACAAAGCTGGTCAAGGGGTACAAGCGTGCAGTTGTGAGAAAAATTCTGGAGCACGGTGACTTGAGCTAATAATTCTCGAAATTTGCAAAGAGTACATTGTAAGTATTCTTGCCACAGACACAAAAGAAGTCACTGTGGTGTGGATGAAATGCTGATTGGCTTGGATCTGGAGACCAATGCACAACGAGATACCTAGGTACATCAAGACATCATGATTTTCAACTGAACCTCACTAAGCTGGAGGGGAAGAGCCCATTTTCGTCACTGGCCACCTCCGGCACTCTTCACTTTTATTTACACAGTCGTCATCATTTTTGCCTACTGAGAGAACTTCCATTAAGCCTGGCTTTTACCTGTCCACAGTCTCCTCTCTGGCAGAGGAACCCCAGCGAGCCCGTTTGAGGGAACACAAAACCACTCTGAAAGGAAGAAAAAGGCCTGTGGACCCTCCTTGTTCATTAATGTCAGGTTAGCAGGCCTGAATTAGTCACAATCTTTTGTCCAGAGGATTCTCACAACTGTTCCATTCAAGGCCTTGATTACATTATTTCGTATTCTTTTATTATTCTTAATAATAAAATTAACAGCCACAAACCATTCTGAGCTCTTTCCCCATGTCCCTCAGTTGTGGTGAATAAGTCACAGTCCCTGCTTTACGACCCACTCTGCCCTTGCCCCCTGCATCCCTCACTCTCATTTTATTGATTGTTAAAAATAGTTGTGGCAAACCACACATGGCCCCACCTCCATCTTCCCTTCCCCGCTGCCTCTGTAAACCTTTGTGACCACTCTGAAGTCTCCTGGATACCATCCCCTTCCCCTTGTTTATGTAGAAAATTTTAACAGATATGTATATTCATAAAATCCGTCTTTGGTGGGTCACGTATGTGTTCCTGAAATCTGTTTCCTGTGGGTCCATGGCTTGCTGGGCCTCTACAGGTTTCTGATGAACGTGCAGGAATCAACGGGGAAGGAAATCCTCCAGCCCCTCCTCCAAGCACACCCTCCCTCCTGCGTTTCCTCCAGGACTCAACCCCACCCCACCCCCATTTCCTCTACCACTTGTCCTGCACTGTCCTGAGGCAGGGTCTCCCAGGGGTTGGAGCACAAAGGCCCACACAACTGTGCCTGTCCCTTAAGCCCAGCCCCAAGCTCTGACTAAGTTAAGTGACATTAGGAAAGCTCACTAACCTCTCCATGCAACATAGTCACAAAACCAGTGCCCCAGCAAAGTTAGTTATCATGTGCATGCCAAGTCAGCCAGGTAGAAGCCCTTCCACCCATCTCTGAGCCCCTCATCCAAATCTGTGCTCCCACTGCAGCAGCGCCCGAGCTGTGGTGCTAGACAGACAGACAGACCAGGTTCCACCCCAGCAGGCACTCATGAGCTGTGTAACTGCAGAGACGTGACCTGGCCTCTCTGTCTTGTGCCCAAGTTGTGCGATTTGCAGATTGAGGACAGCCATACCCTCCTGGGTCCAATGCGAGGGTGAAGGACTACTGAGCGATGGACGGACCGATCCTCACGCAGCTCCCGCCCTGCATACACCTGCTCACAGCGTGCCCTCCCCTGCCCCACACCACACACCCCACACCCCCACCCCACACCCCCACCCCACCAGTGCAACAGGCTCCTGTTGGATTAGAAAAACACATGGTCTCAATGCTCAGGCCAAGCTGAGGGTCTCAGGGAGGATGGGCCTCAAACTCAGAAAGGAAACTGTGGGATCTGTTCTTTTTTGGACATGGCATCAAAGCTTAAACAAGGGCCCTGGAAAGCAGAAACCCACCCAAGGAATGCATTTTGGGAAAACAAAATTCATTGCATGTAATGGGGCTGCTCTCTGGGGAGTCTATGCCACAAGATTCTTGAAGGTCAAATTATTTCCCAGGAACCAAAGCAGTTCTTACTGACAATACACAGCCAGTCTCCTCCCAACCCTCCCAGAATGGCCTGGGCAGGTACACAGCATACTGACCTCAGAGCAAGCGAGAGACATGAAAGTCATTCTGTAAATTACGTGTTTGAGTAGAATGTCATGTAAACACAAACATATCCATTTGAGGATTTCCACAAAAAAATCCTGGAAAGACCACCAGGCGGGGCTCCCCCTCCTGCCTTTGCCTTCAAGACAAGGCCTGCCCCCTCACTGAGCTTCAGGGGGCAATAATTCAGGCAGCCTCCCTCCCTCCCAGGTGGTGTCAAGACAGAAGGCTCAACAGAGAGGTGCAGATTCCCTCCAAGCACCAGGGACTGTTAACATTGTACCTCTGCACCCAGCACGCAGCGTTCACAGCATGGGTTAGCATACATTATCCTGCTTGATCCTCACAACCGTCCTGTGAATTAGACATAATAATCATAATTAGCCAATATTTATTGAATGCATACTCTGGACCCAGCACCCTGCTGCCTGCTTTGCATACATTGACACTAATGCGTGGATGTGATTCAATGGCACCAGCTCCCCTCACCCTGCTACTCCTTAAAGTCTTTTTAGCCCACCTGCACTCTTTCCCAGGGGCTAGATCCAGGTCCTAGTGGAAAAAATAGACAAATCCTCTAAGAATTAATATCTCCACGGGTAAAGACAGGAACAGAGAATATTCAAAATAAATAGGTGTAATACATGTGGTAGGGGACAGTAACAAGAACCAAGGAAAAAAATAAATCAGGAAGGGATGAGGAGAGAAAGCCTCCCGAAGATGGTGACATTGGAGCAAAGCAGAACCTTTGCAACTTGAGCCGAGGTGGCATGTGACTGTACGTGAAGTGGTAGGGGCAGTTACCATCGGACACCCTACAGTCTGGTAGGGGAGACAGGCTTTGTGTTGGTGCTGACTTACTCACATGCCACCTAGGCTCAAGTTGCAAAGTTTCTGCCCCAAAATAGAAGGAGGTTACCTGCCCTCATGCCCCACATGATATAAGACTCAGAATTGTTCTGACAAGTGACCTTCAAAAGATCAGCCAAATTGGCTGCTTTCTAAAATAAATAAATAAAAATAAAAAGAGGGAAAGAAGGTTGGTGGGAATGCATGTCAGAACTGGGTTCCCGAGAAACTTCAACTAGGACAACTGGCATATGCATCTTGCCCTTCACCTCCTCCCCAGCTTCCACCCAACCTCTAGCAACACCCTGCACTGCTCAGGATTTCGCCTCATCTATGGCAGAGTCTCTGTAAATGGATCATGTGCATTTGGTGTGATCACATCCATTTGATCTGCTCACTTCCATAGCTAGAGCTAGAATATTTTAGTCTTAAATCTGTGTTTGTGTTTCTATTTCACTAATTCATTCTCCAAAAGAAAACTCACACATCTGTCTGAGTACTTGTTTGGGTATCTATAAAATGTGAGTAATAATTCTTACCAAAGGGATTAAATGACATCTCAATGAGAATGGTTATAAAATTATAATGAAATATTTATTGAGTTCATTGAGTGCCCACCATGCGGGAATCACTGCTTTAAGCACTTGATTATGTTTGACTCATTTAATTTTCAAGTACCCATTAGTATGGTTGTATTGGTACTTTCATTTCACAACTGAGGAAACTGAGGCACAGAAGCTAAATACCTTGCCCAAACTCACAAAACCACTAACTGGCAGAGATGAGTTGTTACCTCAACATGTTGGATGTGCATAACTGAGCTTGGCCCATAAGCAGACTCCCAAAACATATCTGGTAAGTAATAGCCAATTCTGGTGTGTGGCGGGGTCCATCCTCTGTTTGGTCCCCTCCCTCCTTGCTTTGAACCCCTTTAGGCTCTGGAATCATTTTCACATCTGCTTCTATTAGCATTCAGTGACAAGGTGAAATGCCAGCATCGTACATTGACTAAATTGTGGCATGAGAGCCACAGTGTGGCCCCTGTTTCCATGATAATTTCAAGTAGAGTACTCTAGGGAAGTCGTTACTTGAGAAATCTAATAAAATTTGATTGAATAAGGAGTTCAACTGACTGACAGGACAGCGGGGTGAGCCTGACATGAGGGAACCTCCGAAGAGTGCAAACTTTTTTCAGGAATGGCCATTAGGAAAAGGAAATAGGTTAAGGGTGTGTGTGTTTGGATGGAAAAAAGACTATGGTTCAGATCCTGGGCGTGCATTTGTTCCCTGTGCATCTTTGGGTATGTTCTATACCATTCCTAATCCTCAGTTTCCTTTTCTTTTAATTAAGGATGGCAGTTGTGTCATAAAGTGACTGTGATCATAAAGAGGAGACAAAATAATGCCTAACACCAGGGAAGGCCTCACCAAGTGGTTGAGGTCAGAACTTAGTGGAAAGGCAGCTGCCTCTTGCTCCCAGCATTGTGTGAAAACATCAGGCTCTGAGAACTACCACGGAACAGCTCTAGCACCAAAGCTGAGGCGCAGATCCCAAGATTGGCAGCTCACCTGTTGTCCCACGGCCATCTGAGCTAGTCAGTACACCAAGAGGCAGCACACAAGTGAGGAATTTCACCAGCAACTCCATTCAGAGGAAGCCTATCTTGGAAGATCAAGTAAGCATTTGACCTTGGTGAGAGACTGCCTATTCTCTCATTCATCTTTCAGTCCTCCTTCTGCACCTGCTCATTCACCTGAATTACCAGCATTCATCAGCCAGACAACCCTCTTTCCACGTACCATCCACCCATCTGATCTAAACCTCTGTCCACATCTAAACCTCTATCCTTCCGCCTCTCACTTTGGCAAAGGATTCAGACAAACCTGGGTTGGAACCCTGGGTCCCCGTGTCCTAGCAGAACTTGAACAAGCCACTGACTTCTCAAAGTCCTCTCATCTGTAAAATAAAGAGAAATCAGATGTAGCTGGGATGAAAAAATGTAGGAGCGAGAGACGTTCTAGGGCCTGGCCTCAGCAAATTGTCGTTAAACGTTCATTCTCTCTGCTTCTGCTGTTGGGCTGGGAGTTAAGCAGGGAGAAAACCACTGCATCTTGCATGTCATGTTGAGAAAAGTTTTTTAGAAAATATCTGCAATGTTTTAGCAGTGTGCATACTTCAGCAGCACCCAGGGTTGGAGCCGCGGTCAGAGGGGTACTGGTGTATCCTGGGATCACAGAAAAGAGTGCCACCTAGCAGATAAACACCCCTCGGGGTCCCCTGTTGATCCCAGGTCTCAAAAGCTGCTGTCAGGCACCGAGTTGTGAGGTCCAAAAGGACCAGACCCCCAGACTGCAGACTGCCCTGCTTGTGATGTGGAACACGTACTACCTTAATCACTGAGGGCCCTGGACTGCCAGGAGCCTGTTTTGTGGATGATGGCCAACTCTATTTTGCCTACCCCAGCCCAATTCTCCTCCAGAGGCTTCCGGGAAAAGGAATAATTCAAACAGTTACTCTTTGCTGATGTCAACTGTGTATAAGACCCAGGACTTAGGGCTTCATATGCGACATCTCTAACCTTCCCAGTGCCTGTGGAGGGGTTAGCCTGGGTCGTGTTTCTGCCTTGAGCTCTGGCAGATGCACAAAACCCTGGACGCATAGCTGCACCAATCTTCTGAAACCCCACCTGTCCCCTGCAAGTACAGGAAATCATTTGGACACAGATCTGAACAAGGAGCTGTAAAAGAAATTTATGGGTGAATCAGGAATATTGCAGCGCTGGAGAGAGGTTGGCTGGCATTAAGGATACACTAATTTTTTAATTGTGATAATGGTATCATGCTTATATTTTTATGAAAGAAGAGTTCTTTTTCAGAGATATATGCTCAAAAATGCTCAGGGGAGATGATATATGTTATACAGAATTTGGGTTCAAAATAGTCCCGAGGGTTGGGGTATAGGGGTTAGGAGTGGAGGTACAGTTTGGGGTTTGGATGAAACAGGAGAATCCTGGATTGGATGACAACTGTATCTGGGTAATGGCTATAGAAAAGTTAAAAATCATGATTTTTTAAAATGCATTATTTTTTCTATATTTGTGTCATTTGAAATTTCCCATAATAAAACGTTTTTTTATTTTTGATTTTTAGGTTTTGTTGTTTTTTTTTTATCTATAAGTAAAAATTAAGCAAAGGAGACACTGAAAAACATTAAGGGCCACTTGGGGTCCAAACTAAATCTTGGGGAATATCAAGGGACTGACTGACAGGGAAAAAAATGCCTCAAAATGGAGAGGGGGCTGAAAGAGGCTAACTGTTCAAAGGTGGGTGGACCAAGGAGAATGGGCAAAGGTGCGCCCATCTCCTGCCACTCCTGCCTCTTCAGCGTCCCTGGGGGCCCTCCCTTGGCTCTAAAAGGACAGTGGGTGTCTCTTCCCTTCAAAACAGAACCAGCCACCTGATGATGCTGGCCAGTTTGGTTACTGGGACAACGCTGTCACCCATCAGACAGGCTTTGAAGGAAGACCCCCAGAGTGGCCAGCTCAGCCATACTGGGAGGATTCAGCTGTCAGCTTTCAAAGGCTTGTCCCCTCCCTCTCCCTCTCCCTGTCTTCCTCTCTGCTCCCTCTCACTCCCTCTCTCCCCCTTCTTGAAAGAGCAAGATTTGGTGCTTTCCTTTTCACTAAAACTTGTGCCAAGTACCCTGGGTCCACTGCACAGCAGACTGACTCACCCTGCAGCCCCATCTCATCTACTCCCCGACCCCCCAGCC
>NW_025999900.1:64503777-64516212 GCF_001458135.2 Marmota marmota marmota | reverse complement strand
ACTCCCCGACCCCCCAGCCCGCCCACCCACAGCCCTCTACCGCCCCCAGGCCCCTCTGCAGCAGCAGCCGGAGACTCCGGCCCCTTCTTCCCTTCTCCCATCAGCTTCCTGGGCGCACGGCCACTGGGCACTCGGCAAGCTCTCCCCCCGCGCTTTCGCTCCCACTTTGGGAAGCTGCGCGCCGCCGGACAGCGCCGGACAGCTTCAGCTGTGACCCTCCGCAGCTAGGCTGCTGCACTGCGGCACAGCCCGCAGCCCGGGGCGTCCCGCCTCGCGGACCCTGGCCCAGGGCACAGTCCACCCGCCCGCGCCCACCGGCGTCTGCTGCCGCAATTAAAAGCGCCACTGAAAAAGCAGAAACGCCGGTCCCTTTTGACCGTCTCCCCCTCCTCACTTTTCGGACTCAGAAATGTGGCCCAGGCAGCCCCCTTGTGGCACTTGGGGGCGCCACAGACTCTTGGCTGGTGTCTGAAGAATTCAGACTGTCTGATTCCACCGCACCGTGAGTTGGCACAAATCTTAAGTGGCCCAACTCCTACCCGACGCAGAACTCCTCTGGCTGCTGCGCTGAGTGGGGGGCTCCTCTCCCTCTCCCTCCCGGGCCGCATCCCTCCCTCCTTCTTCCCGAAGGGACCTGCGCTCTCCTGTTGAACACTGCTCTGACAAGCAGACAGGTGTCTGGCAATCGTGGCAGTGGCCAGGGGATGTGGTGGGAACAGGGTCTTTCCTTGCAATGAGGTTGCTTTCCATCTCTCTCAGAGATGGGAAAATGAGGTGAGGGGAAGCGTGGGGTCCCTGTCTGTGTCAGACTTAGGGCTGGGTACCCCCCTCAGGGGTCCCAGCATCGGGCACTTCCCTAAGGCGAGGGGCTACCCTAAGAGGCGTCTGCTCCCAGCTGTCAAGCCCGAGCCTCTTAAAGCTGGTTCTTCCCATCAGAAGCCCTGGAGGGCCCCTAGATGTTCTCTGTCCTCTCTAGCTCACTGTCCACACAAACAAACCCCAGCCCCCTCCATCTCTATCTGCAATCTGCTTGCAGACAGGCAGAGCCCTCTGCACATCAGGTTAATAATGCCATTTTCATAAGCCTCTGCCCATAGGTGCTAACACCTAATTTTGAATCTGCCCTTCAAACGGATTGGGCCACAGAGGAGCTGGGATCTCAAGCACCGCTGGGAGGTGCTTATAACTAATCAATCCATCCCCTGCCCACCCACACCCCCCCAGCACTCGGCACAGCCTCGCTGAGCAGTCTTCAGCAGCAGGGTGTGGTGGGGAGCCTCGGAGAGCCTGGGGTTCCATCCTGACCCAACCTCACACCAGCTGAGAGGGTGAGTATGGGACTTCCCTTTCTGTGCCTCAGTTTCTTCATCAATCAAATGGGGATCATGAGATTATTGCCCAGTGAGTCCTGTGTAGGCAGCTCAGCTCGGGGCTCTTGGATGGAGTTCCATGATTGCCAACTGCCCTCACTCCCCTTGATCACCTTGATTTATACTGACTTGTTCCCTGTTTGTTTCCCCCACCAGACTGACTGAGCTTCGGGGACAGGAAGCCGACCGGCATCACCTCATCCCCAGCCTCACTCTCGGGTCAGGTCTGGGCCCGGGGAAGGTAGGTGCACCGTGGGGTTTGGGAAATGAGTGAGTGGAGGGATGGCAGCTCCCCAGTCTCTGGGATGCCTGGAGCCTGCTGGCTTCTCCTCCCCAGACCCCTCTCTGTGTAAGCTGGCCCTTCAAAAAGTAGCAGGGAAAAATATTTTTTTATGCCTTCATGCTTTGCCTACGGTGCTGTTATATATGATGCAAATTCTGAGTCCGTTAAATGCAGACGTGGGCTCTGGTGTCATTTCTGCTGCCTGCTGCATCTACTGTGAGTCCCGCAGGCCGGGGGCTGCCTGCATCTGACTTGATTTGTGCTATTAAGCCGGCAGAGGGGACTCTGCCAGGAGAGGTTCCCGTCTGTATGCGGTGCAGGGTCTTGAAAGGCCAGATTGTTTTCTCTCTTAGGACACTTGTTACGTGTATCCCTCCATCCTGGGTTCCTACCGTTGACTCCACAAGCATTTATGAAGTGTCTTATGTGTGCTAGGCTACTCTTATCTCATTGAGTCCTTTCTTCAAGCTGGTGAGAGAGAAACTCTCATCTCCGTTTCACAGGGGAAAAACTGAGGCTCTAAAAAGTCAAGGGAATTGCCGTGGCCTCATAGCTGGAGAGCTGGGGTCGAGTCGGTCAGTCTGCTCAGGGAGCCCCCCAGTTCTGCCGCAGCTGCTGCTGCCGCTGCTGCAGGGCTGACCAGGGCCAGCCAGCAGCTTCCGCAGGAAAGGCAGGGGGCTTTGCCTAGAGATCTTTCTCCCTGGCAACTGGCGAAGGGGCCATAAAAAAAAAAAAAAAAAAACAAGAGGGCTCAGAGCTGCTTAACAGATATACGTGGAACAGCCCCTTGGGAAGCATCACGCCCTCCCCTGGGCTTCTGGCAGAACAGCAGGGCAAAGGGCTCTGTCCAAGGTGCCAAGAGGCAGAGAGGAGGTAGCCCAAACAGGTGTAGAGGCCCCCAAACCTGTTCAGATGTGGGTAGGGGTTTCTATTTAGCACAACACTGACAGGAAAGTGAGCTGGCAGCCTGCAAAGACCCGAGGACAGAGGGGCTGGGGGCTGCTGCAAGCCGCAGAGGCAGCAGGCAGTCGAGGGCTGAGAACAGCAGCTCAGCGTGTCAGCAAGCTGCTCAGGGAGGAAGGAAGCTCCCTGTTACAGGAGGCATCCAAGCAGAGACGCAGGCCAGTGCTTGCTGAGGAGGCTGCAGTGCAGCTTCCTGCCTGGGCTGGCGGTCCTCGTATCCAGGCCTTGGAGAAGCTCCCCCCAGTTCCAAGTGCTGAGCAAGTGAGTGGGGCTGACCTGCCAGGAGCAGGCTGGGGTCAGGGCAAAGATGCACAGTCTCTGTCACGTCATTTGCCCCCGGGGCTAAATGGCAAAATTGTAGAGACGGGGAGGGGGACACCTCTGTCCCACTGAGGCAGTGAGGGAGGGGCACAGAGAATGACGGTGAGTGCTTGGGCCTGTGGGGGTTGTGGAGGCTGTGCCAACTGTAGTGAGCAAGTGCCAGCACAACCCCCAGACCCAGAAATGCTGGCCAGGGTCCCCTCTGGGCAGTAGGGTGGCTAACTATAGAGGGAGCAGGGGTTGGGGGATCTGGTTAATTGAGGTGCCAGTCAGTCATGTAAAAAGTCTGTTTTGGAGGCTGGGTCATAGCCACAGGTCCATCTGGCTGAAAGATTGTGATTTGGATCTCGAGAGGGACTCAAGAAAGCCCCCTCACCTGCACTGGAGACGAGGGATCTGCATGCACATGATGCAACTCATGCTGGGGCCCAGAGTTGCCCCTCACCACATTCCCAGGGGCTGTGGGTGGACAGGGCCTTCATCAGAGGGCCTCTGCTCGACACGCCTGTGTTCCGCAGCGTCTAAAGGAGTTCCTGCTCTTTGTTTCCAGGGCAGACAGTCAGCGTGTGTGTGTGTAGTCGGGGTCCCTCACGTGTGGCCTGACAGGGGGCCTGGCGAGTTCTCGGAAGGCAGACACGCACCTCTCTGAGGCAGGAAGATTTCAGACAGGGCAGAGCATTCAGGATAAGCGGCCCCGGGCCGCTGCCTGATTGTCCTGCTCCTGACAGCCCAGTCTGTTGGCCTCAGGGTCGCACAGCTGCTCTAGCCCGCCGTGGGGGGGCAGCATCGCGTTGCAGGTGAGAGCGCAGGCTGGTCCGCTCTCTGCGGGCCTAAGGACAGACAGACTGCCCGGCCGCCTGATTGAGCGCCGCACGCCGGGGAGAAACGGTTTGCTCTCTCTTGTTTTTTGTTGTGCTGTTGTTGCTGATGTTGTTTTCGCCTATTAAAGGATTGATTGGAAACTCTCGATGTAAACACGTTTTGAGATGTGACGTATGCGTGTTTGTTGCAGCCCCTGTGGCAGTACACGGGAGGGGGGACAGGGAGGGGCCTGGAACAAGGAGGCACTCACAAGCAGAATTTTGTGAATAAACCTTTCTGGCTGGGTGTGGCTCTGAGGAGCTTTGGTGTCAATCTGGAAGTACCTTTACCCCAAGACCCTCGGCAGGACCAGAGACTGCAGGGCAATAAGCCCTCCAGCCCTTGCCGGGCAGGGAAGGAACACTGGCCATGTTCTGCTCTCACTTGTAATTCCTTTTGCAAATAGGGCCTGGCTCCCTCCTAACACATGAGGAAGGTAGGAAAGGGGGTCTCCGCAGAAAATCTGAGGCTACACTGCAGAGACCTGAGCCAGTCTACAAATAGCCACGGAGAAATCTCCCCCGCGCGAGGCTCTTGCTCCAGAGTAAAGAAACAGAAAATCTAGGAGAGAGGAGCCTTTGTGCCCCACAGAGGGCTGCAGAGGGTCACCTCTGCATGAAGGCAGCATGAAAGTCCTGCCTCACAGCCACCTTGTCCAACACACAAAACGCTCATTTAGACTGGGCCCGGCCCAGGGGGAATTTCCTGTGAAATTGAGGAGAAGTCAGGCTTAGCCAGGGCTTTTTCCAGGAATTCCTACCTCTGGAGACAGCGACCACTGTTCCTTCCGAGGCACCCTTGCCAAACTCTGTAAAATATGAGCCTAAAAAATCTGCCTGAGAGCAGTCTGACTTTTTATATGTATTTATATAAAAATAAAATAAACTCTCACCAAACTTTTCAGGAGAACCCAATTAAAAGCTACAGGGGGCAGCCCCTTCCCTAGACTCAGGTGTTTGAGAAAAAGGACACGTGTCCCCTGGGGGGAGCCTGCAAGGGGTGCGGGTGACAGGGGGCGGCTTTATTTTCTGGCCGGCATTCTCTGGGGACTGCCTTTTTGTTCCTCTGTTTGGTCTCACTCTGAAAAGGAGAGGCTACCGCTCCGCAGGGCGGGTTAAGCACTTGGAATGGATGAGCTGGGGACCGCCGGGGGTCTTTGCTGGGCAGGCTGCGCCCTGTGCTGGCTACTGTGCTGGATGATTTATCTGCGTTATTTTCTCATTGAGATCTCAATAGCCCTGTGCGAGGGAGATTATGGCTCTTTTTTTTCTTCTTCTTCCTTTTCTTTTTTTTTTTTTTAATATCAAGAAACCAAGGCACAGAAACAATTGGGGACTTGCCAAGGACACACAGCGCTGCTCTGTAGCTAGGTCTGAGCTCAGGGTGGCTAGCTCCTTAAGATGCCTCCCTCCCTCCCGGCTCCCTGGGAAAGAACATTCTGGTAGCTCTTGTTCCCCTGACATGCAGGCAAAGACCTGTGTCCTCAAGGGTGGTGCTGATGCCCATCACGGCCCCTCTCCCCCTGCTTTTCTAGAACATTCCCAGCGGCAGAAGTACCCACTCTCAGCCCAGTCGTACCCTGTCCTCAGAACCTTCACTCTAACCCAGCTATCCCACATCCTGGGACCAGACCCCTTTGCCTCTGGCAAGGAACACACTGTAAAGATGCAATCAGCCGTATCCAGGCTGTGATTACACCCGAACACTCATCACAAGATCTCAGCCTGTGTCCCATGCCGCGCCTTGGGTCCCGGGGCCCTGCACAGAGAGGTGCAGAGGGACTGTAGGGGGTGCAAGCATGGCCCCCTGGCATGTGTGTGCAGCTTTATGGTAATCTGTAGACTCACCCGGCACCACAGAGCAGGAAACACGACCCTCTGACACTGCCCATCAGACCTAAAGAGAACATGACGTGGTCTCAGTGAGGGGAAGTCAGACCCAGCACACGGTGGAGATGGGGGCTTCTGGAAAAGGACAAAGGAAAGGGGTGATTAATATCTGGCCACTCTTTGTCAACTCTAGAAAAATGTGAAGACCCTCTCCCACTCGCAAACAATGTCAATGAGGCATGAGGTTTCCAGGGACTTTTGAACGTGTGGAGGGGAGCCGGGTCTAACTCTAGGGATATTTCAAGGCTGCCCTTAAAGGTCAAGGACAGGCTGGCTGAAAGACCACTCTGTGGCATCGGCAGAGCTGAAGTGTGCCTAGCAGGGAAACAGGGTGGGGCACAAGGTGGGAGGGGGATTTTAGCCAGACCCCGAAGGAGCTCTCATGCTAGACTAGGCTAAGGTTCTCTTTTCTTTTTTTCCTTTTTTTTTTTTTTTTCTGTTTTGGACCCTGTCCCGGAAGCTCCGGGAAGTCAGATAGAGGATTGAAGGCAAGACAGAAACAAGGTCAAAAAGGCATTTTAGAAAGATCGTTCAATGAAAATAAACTTGTGTGAACCGTTTAACCCACCTGTCCCACCTCTAGGAAGGTGGGGTAAACGCAGTTGGGGATGTGTTTACAGATGTAGCTACAAGAGTGCTCTCTGCAGTGTCATTAGTAATGACAAAAGGGGGGAACAGCTTAGGTCTTTTTTACTGGGCATCAGTTGAGCAGAACCCTATTAATTAAAATGTCGGCTTGTGCCACACCCTCCTCACTGATTCCTGCAGAGCATTTTTACTTACATACACATTTTTATTTTTTTTAATAACATAGTGGGCACTCACAAACCCGTGACCCACCTTGACAACTCGGACTTTTACCAAAGAGTCTCTGCACATATTCTCCTGCCCCCCAGAGGAGGTACAGCTGGGATTCTCCACAATGAGGAGGGTGTAATAAACAAAGCCCCCCCCAGCCCGCCAATACCCCAGAATATTAAATAGCTCTTAAAAAAATGGAACAGTGGAGACCTATTGTCTTTTAATGGACCTCAGTATTTTGCGCAGAACTGGATTAATCACGATCCTTTGTTCATAGACACTTTCTCATCATTGGCCCAAGCATGTCCCCTTTTATTTTGCTAATTTATGCATTTATATATTCATTTGTAATAATGTCATAAACACTCGTGAGCCCACTCCCCAAATCCAGACCTCAGCAATTACTTACACCTGCCTCTGCAATCCAATCCCCGGGGGGGCAGGGATTGGGGGGGGCATAGAACCTCAGGTTTTGTGGCAGCAGTGAGATAGTTAAATAAATCCCGGGTATATGGATCAGAGGGTACCAAGGTGCTATTGTAAAGAATGGCGTTGATCTTTATTTCCTCCAAGCAGATTCTGGAGGGAAGAAAAACAAGCTGATGCAAACCTCAAAGGGAAACGTACACTGAGATACAGTTTATGTAAAATAGAAACAAAGTAATATATTGTAGAGGTATATTTACATACATATGCAAATGCACAGAGAACTAGCTGGAACAATACACCTGAAACTGAGCATGGAGGTTAATTTGAGGAGAGGGAGGGTTAAAGATAACTTTAGCTTTATCTGCATGTTTCAGTTTTTTTACTAATGAGCATATTAATCATCAATGCATTTCTCGTATAATTAAAATAGACATGTCGTGTGGGTTTTTTGGTTTGGTTGGGTTTGCTTGCTTGTGGCGTTTTCTGCTTTTGTTGTCGTTACTAATGCAAAGAGCACTTGGCTGATGAACTGGAAGCTGGTTACATATGCCCAAAGCAAGCGCTACAGACACAGGGGATTCACGCTTTATCATTCTTTTCTTTTCTTCCCCCCCCTTTTTTTTTTTTTAATTTTATATGCACTAACGCATGAGCTGGAGCCTTCCGGCTGCCTGTCAGTGACAGGAGCCAGCAGGTGTGTGCCTGCCTGTGGCTATGATTTCACCACCCAGAGCCCCAAATCCCTCCGAGCCGCTGCCCGGCAATGTCCGAAATGCACCCATGGGGGAGCGCTTTCCTTTTTGGTCTTTAAGAGGCCCCGAAAGCTAATGCCCTGGCCTATGTTCTCGGGGATTAGCAGAATGGAATGGGAACTCAGGGGGAATGTGACATGAGATAGGTCCTGGAGAGGAGGACACAGGCCCGAGAACAGCGGGTGCAGCAGCTCGGGTGCATCAATAGCCAGGCCTGCCTGCTGGCCAGGAGCCGGGGCCACACCACAGCCCCTGACAGCTTGATCCCCACAGCACACAGCTGCCACGCCCCCTCCCCATTCGGATCCAGAGGGCCGCTAAAGGACGTTAGCATCCTGTCAGCTCTGTGAAAAGGGGAAGCAGTCTGGCTGGCCTTTGCCCACCTCTGTGTCCAGGGTACCTCACTGCACCCCGCCCCCATCAGAAATCCCCCTTCCCAAGCCCCCCCCCAGGCTTGCTTGCACATATGAAACCCCTCAGGCCCCTGCAGCTGCTGCAGGCTGTCAAAATCCTTGAACACTACAGGCTGTGACCAGGCTGGGATGATCGCACTCTGTCTGCAGCTTAAGACTAAAGACCCCTAAAAAACAAAACCAGACAACTGCAAACCCAGATTAGTTCTGAAGCCCCGGGCAGCTTTGTCCTGGCCTCCACCTGCACGGACCGTGGGTAGAGAGTTGGTGAGAAAGACACTACTCTGAGTAATGGGGGTCCATGGGGCCTTCAGGGAACTTCTCTCCCCTATGCCACCCAGAGCCTTACTTCCAAGCACGACTTTGTGCAGAAGACGTAAGATAGGTCATCTGGCCCTGTGCCTTAACCCCCTTCCCAAACGTGGGACCCTGCCATTTATTACAAGATAATAGGCTCTATCTTTGGGAATACCTTGAAGTGACTGTCAGAGTTTTGCAAATATTTTTATGATAAAAATAAAATGCAGTCCCCAGACTAAAGTTCCCTGCTTCCAACTTCCAGGCCGGGATGACCCTAGGGAACAATAAACATTCCTCACTGATTCATAAATCCAGGAAATGCCAATAAAAAAGTTAGTTGCTTCAAGAAAATGCCCTCCGGAAACCAACACTGCCCTCCCTCTTGGCCCTTATCTTCCCTCTGAATTCTAAAAACTTACAAGTGTTTTCAAAGGGACCCCTGAGGAGACGCATCCCCTTGAGGAGCCCGCCGTCTACACGTGAGCTGAGTTGCCACCGAGGGCCAGGCATTTTCTATTTCATTTCATTAAGGAATCAAAGCAGCACTTGAAAATTGCTGCCCACCACACAGAAGGGGAAGGTGATCGCTGTTACGTGTCCAGGGTCACCTAGCTCCTCCAAGGGCAGACTGCTTTCTCCCCCCTACTCTGTTGTGGTGATAGATTTTAGGAATCCCGGGGTTACACATAACAAGATTAGCAGGGTTATTCTGCTTCCCACTCCTCTAGAATTCTACCTCCAAAAAGAAGCTTTCAGTGTAAGAGAGGAGGGCGACGTACCTAGCAGGCCGTGGATGCTGGAATACTGATTCTCCAAGGTCAGCCAGGAGGGTGGCCATGCTGGGACAGGACAGAGCTGCCTCAGGAACCCGCTGACTCACTGCCCACTGGGGGCAGTGAGCCCCAGCTGCAGAATGGAGGCTTAAGTTAGTTCCATTCTAAGAAGTTTACAAATTTGCAAACTGTCTAAACCGATAAATTGGGGGGAACAGGAATCATTTTTCAGACCTTTTGATCCGATCCTGGGCCAGGCATTTGCTCGCTGCGGGGAGAAAGCAGCCATCTCACCTCCAGGCCACCTGAGAGGAAGAAGAGAGATTGCTGACCAGGTGTGATGGATAGGGCCCTCCTGCCTCCCTGAGTCATTGCCCCAGGCCTTGCTTGCTGCCATCAGCCCTACTATGTGCAGGGGAGGATGAGAGTAGGGACAACAAACCCAGACTGACACCAGGGGACAGGGCCCAGAAGGTGGAGGAAGAGAAGGGGGAGTTGAGGACCTGAGAGATTGGCTCAGGGTCCCACAAGGCCCAGGCCGCAGACTGTATTCGTTAGAGAGAAAAGTTGGGTCTCTAAGTGCCGCTGGCCGCTACTGTGGAAAAGGCATGTGTGTCCAGAAGACTGGACCTTCAATGCTAAGAAGATGCATTTTTCCAAAAACCTTTTAGAGAGAAGCTTGCTTCGAGGCCAGCGGGACGAGAGGAGATCCACTTGGACCCTTGCAGCCAAGGTAAGATTGGGGGTAGAGGTCCCATGCTGGCCTCTGCCAGGGCCCTGGGAGGGAGGAGGTGGGCTGCCTGGGTAATAAACAGGGTGTGGCCGTGCTTCAGACGAAAGGTTAAAGAGTTATTTGTCTGTACAAAAAAGCAGGACATGGTCGAGGTACTCAATACCTCTGTTCAAATACTTGAGCCGCTATAATTAGAAGGTCCTCAGCCAGCTGTCCTGCCCCTCTGCCGATACCAAATAAGCCAAGATGAGTTGGGAATGAGAGCACAAGCCTTTTGGGGAGATGGAGGCAGACACCGAGGCCCCCACTTCTGCGACCTGGCACCCCGTCAGGCCACGAGGCTGCTGCATCAGCTCCATGGCATGAAGGCAGCCTCTGCAGTCACGAGGCCCCCTCCAGGTCCCCAAATGGCAGCAGCTGACCCCACCCTGGGTGTCTGCCCAGGGCTGCGCCATTTGCTGGGGCAGGGTAGTGACCTGGCTCTGAACTCTATCTCCAGCTCTGCCTCTGAAGCTCCTTTCTAGAGCCTGGGGGCAGCACCAAGCCCTCTAAGCCTCAGCTTGACTTTACAGAATGGGGGACCATTCCCCACCATAAGGAGCAAACCTGTTTTCTGCAAGTCCGTATCCCATCCCTCACCAGCACAGGTTGGCCACTGTCCCCAGTACAGATAGGGGTGTCCAGTGGCCTGGGTCCACAGGCTGAGCAGTTAGGCCACCCTCTGGACTCCCAATTACCCACTTTCAAAGCTGGGCCTCCTTCCCTCGGGAGCTAATGGGAAAATCAAAGCCCACGCCCGCCCCGCCATGCGTGAAATGCTCTGAATCGTGGCCTCACACTGCAGTGGGTGTTCTAAAAGCAGCAGTCATGAATCCTAATGATAAGAACATGCCCACATGTGGGAAGGAGGTGCTCCTGCATCTTGTAAATGAGGAAACTGAGGCTCTGCAGGGTCATCCAGCCTCTGCCTCCGCACTGGCTCTAATTCCACTGTCCGTCCCAAGGGCCTGGGCCTCCTCTGTGCATTGAAATCACCACTTTCCAATTCTGAGAAGTGCCACACCCCAAGCCTCCTACCACTCAGGTACATCCACATGGCCAGGAGGACACAGGCCAAGCAGGGAGCCCACCAGAGACAGAACAGCTGTGAAGTCGAGACAGATGCTACCAGAAACAGCTGTCTGTGCTCTCAGCCACAGCCCAGGGCACTGTTCAAATGAAATAGTCTGAGGACCCCAATTTATTGGAGTAGCTGGTAGAATCGAGGCAGGGGCTGGGGTCCCTGAGCCCCATCTGTTCAGACAGCCCCTCCCACACCTGCACTGTTCCCCAGGGGACACCATAAACCACCTCTCAGGAGTCCCAGAGCTACAGATACAAAGGAGAAGATCAATGCCCATTTCCCCATTGAACAGGGGAAACTGAGGCCTGGGAGGAAAAGGTCAAAAGGAAAGTCATGCAGACCTGCCGCTCACAGGGCCGTCGCTGCCCGCTTGCCTTGAAAGGCAAGCGCAGGCTCAGGAGCAGCTGATTGGCTGCGCGATTTGGGCAGCTTGCAGAGGAGGGGCACACATGACTGCCTCCCCCCGCCCAGGGTTATTCTGGGCAGAGTGATCCAGCTGCCCCCTGGAGCTGCCAGTCAAGTGTGGAGGGGCAGGGCTGAAGCCTCAGGAACACTGTTGGGTCAAGGGCACTGCCCTTCCACTCAATGGCATAAGGAGATGAGGAGTGGGGGACCTCTCAGAAGACCCTGGAAGGTGTGAAGGCCCAAGCTGTCCTTAGCCACAAGTCAGGGTCATGCAGGCAAGGCAGAGACCCCAGCAGGAGGGACCCCAGCATGTGTCATGTCAGCCTGGCTGGCCCTACAGGCTCCCCGGTCCATGGGTCCTCACCACATACTTTATGGGAAGTTCCCCTGAGAGTCCCACCACCCTCCTGTCCCACTCCACCCAGGGAGTTGAATAAAAAGAGTGACCCTTCAAACCCCTGGTCCCTTCTAGGGAAATTAAGACAAATTCCAAGCCTTGGCACATCTTGACCTTGACATTTGTTTAACAAAATAAATGAACAACAATCCTTGGCCCTCGTGGTGTTCTTCTGTGCCCAGCCCCATCCCACGGCTTGACTCCCACCCATGCCACCAGCAGGCTAAGGCCACTTAGACCCTAAGACTCATGGCTGTGTCCCTCACATTCAAGTGGCTCTAGTGTTGCCTACAAGGAGGCCCAAGTGACAGGGGTCTTCACCTGAGACCCCTTTGCAGCCCAGAGAGCTGGGGCTCTAGGTGTCCCTGGGCAGGTGTCCAGGAGTCAAGGAGAGGGACAGGCACAGCACTCCCTCCTTTCCCTTCCCGCCCCTCTGTCCTCACCTTGCTCCTGAGCTCCTGAGGGGCCTCCGCCCCCCCTCCCCTGTCCTCACCTCTCCCCGAATTCCTCCAACCCCCCCGCCCGCCCGCCCCATGCCCCAACTCTGCCTCCTAAATATCCTCTCATCTCCTCTTCCAGCTAAACTCGGATGCATGAGTCCAGGCTCTCGACGGTACCCGTC